>NW_027468565.1:12550803-12643303 GCF_046254945.1 Alosa pseudoharengus
CTCCTCTCTGATTAAGAGCGCAAGCACGCACGCAACCACCAAGGAATAAAACACTAGGATACGATTTGAAGGCCATGGACATACATTTTTCTTTCGAAAACAGAAATGGTGAGGCAAGGTAGGCAAGAGAGATACATTGCTGGTCAAAAAGTTAGCGTAAGAACTGGTTTATAATGCTGAATGAAGCACAAATCTTTACTAAAGCACATCCACTATTTAAAGTCACAAACACAACGAACTATGGTAACTTTTATGCATGCGCGAACCTATACATACCGGTAGATAGTCTGTGCCATAACATTTATTCCTGCAGGCTGCCCGTTTTGGCTGTCATACTTTTAAATGGCTTCGCAAGAAGTAGGCCTAGACCATAACTTGTACTACTGTTATCTTCTTTAAGAACTTTTCCCAATATTTCACATAGCCTATAGCGCTTTTCCTGAAGGGGTGTCTTTATTATTTTAACTCGCGTCTTGCTTCTTTACTGTTGACTTTACTGTATTGATGCTAGCCTTCTTGTGATATTTTAAGTAGGCCTATTTGTAGAAAATATATATTTAATTAATTTTTACTGACCCGCCCGCAAATGACCTGAATATCATTAAAATATTTTGTTTATGACTCATGGTCACCCGCGGCGACCGCTTCATTTCGGGCAGACCGCGCAACACTGACACACACACACACACACACACACAGCTGCAAACAGCTGCACATTCTCATTCTTATTCTTGATTTGAACAATAATTTGTCCCGATGTCCACATCGCCAACAGTGCCTCCAGCTCAGAGACTTTGGGAAGCCGGGGCAAGACTTCCAACAGACGTCAAACAGCTTGACTCGGCCTGTGCAATCGATCAGTCCTCAGATCAAACAGTGGGCACAGGTGTTAAAAGAAGCTATTTGTTAGCATTTTTTTTTTGCTTTACAAGCACCAAAGGAGACAGCATTGAACATAAACACGCCTTAATCCATGCATATCTATTACTTCCCCACCATTGAGGAGTCTTCAGGCTGAAGCTGGCACGGCACATCTGTTATGATTAAAGGGAATCGATAGATCATTTGCACTTTATGGTGCAAAAGGCTAAAGCTACTGGATGGCTTTACTCACTGAGGCGTCCCCTTTGAAGCAACCGCACCCCCCCCCCCCCCCAACACCCCACTCCCCCAGCTCAGGGAGCTTCAGGCTTCAGGCCTCAAAACCTCTTCATAGCTCCCACTGCAGAAATCAGTAAAGCCCTACTTGTGTTTGGTTGCTTTCACTTCTTTTTGACATCCCCCCTTAGCCCCCCCCCCCCCCCAGCTGAGCCACATCTTACTGCCGCTCTGTCTGCTGTCTGCTCCCCTTAAGCCACTGAAGCCCTCAGCACAGTAAAAGCAAGCAAGCCGACTTTTTCATTTCTTCTGTCTATTTTCCCCTTTTGTCAGGCTGTGGGTGAAAAGGTATGGTCTGGTCTTTTTTTTTTACGACAGCTAATGTTTCAAGAACTAAGCTTCAGACTTTGTTTAGTTTGGCCCAAAGTCGCCAGCGCTGGAAGGCAAAATTCCTTTACCCCTCCATGTTTTCTTTATCAGACTTGTTTGGTAGAGGTAGAGGCCTTGGCTCATGGTGGATAGGTAATCAATTAGAAACCCTCTTTTTCCCTCTCCCTCCATCCCTCCCCTCATTTCCCTTCACCCTCTTTTTTTCCTCTTACACACACACACACACACACACACACACACATACACACACGCGCGCAGCCTCCGGTAGTCGGCTGTGTCAGTGTTTGATTGGTGAGGTTTTGGAGTCATCCAAGGCTATTGTTTCTCTCCACCGCACACTATCGATTAACAGGTCCTCGCACTTTGCCGGGCGTTTTTTTCCCGCAGCCTGCCTCCTTTGTTTTTATTTAATGGTCCATTAACAGTGTGCATTGATTGATCATCGCCGTTGGTGTATGGGGGGAGGGTCCCAGGGTGGCCCTATCAGGGCCACAATTATTTACTGCTCTTAGTAATGATTCACTTAGTTCTGCTTTATTAGGCCACACTGTCGCTGCAGCCACTGCCCCCCAACCCCCCCCCCCCCCCCCACCCACACACACACACACACACACACACACACACACAAACAAACACAAACACACACACGCACTGACATCCCCACCCACACTCACAATCTGCCATCCATGTTGGAGCAAGGCTGCGGAAAGATCCGTCGAAAGTTCCACGAAAGTTCATCCATCCTGTCAGACTGCAAATTCATTCGCAAGGCCAGACGGGAGATAATTGTGAAGTCGCACTCTTAAGATGAGACCGAGGCGGTGCAATTCCACGACCTCCCTCATCTGTCTTTTTTAACTTGAGGTTGTGCTGGAGAAAGGGTGAAGGGGACGAGGACTGGTGGAAAATTGACTTGGTTCTTCAAGTGCTTTTTCCCTTCCTCTGTGTGTGTGTGTGTGTGTGTGTGTGTGTGTGTGTGTGTGTGTGTGTGTGAGAGAGAGAGAGAGAGAGTGAGGAAGGGCGATAATGGATCAGTCCTCCCCTGAGATGCAGTGATAAATATAGTCACAGGTGCGCCTCTCAATACCCACTTTATTTGAAATGTCCTCAGTCCCCGGAGAAGCACTTGATCTTTGATGCATAGCTACTCACCCACATAAATCTCAGAAATCTCAGCGGGGAGGAAAGTTTAATGGTGTGTATGTGTGTTTGTGTGTGTGTGTGTACCCCCCAGAGTCGTCCACGTGCATGATGTCGGAGTGGATCAGTTGGTCCCCGTGCAGCGTGACGTGCGGGATGGGCATGCGCTCCCGCGAGCGCTATATCAAGCAGTTCCCCGAGGACGGCTCGATCTGCACGCTGCCCACCGAGGAAATTGAGAAGTGCACAGTCAACGACGACTGCTGTGAGTGTTTGCGCGTGTGTGTGTGTGTGTGTGTGTGTGTGTGTGTGTGTGTTTGTGTGTTTGTGTATGTGTGTGTATGAGAGAGTGTAGTTGTATATAAATGGTGTAGGTGTGTTTGTGTGTCTGTGTGTCTGTTTGTGTGTGTGTTTCGAAGGAATCCATATGGAGGATATCCATATTTTCACTGCACAACACACATATTTCCATATCCAGCAGTAACTATCTGTGCCGTAAACTTCTGTCAACTGAACTGCTCAAGATGTAGCACTGAGTGCTGCACTGAGGGAGCGTGTAGATCTGTGTCTGAGGCTAAAGAGGCCTCTTCCTCTCTCTGACCCCAGCGCCCAGCAGCTGTGTGGTGACGGAGTGGAACGAGTGGGAGCCCTGCAGCGCCACCTGCGGGATGGGCATGAAGCGGCGCCAGCGCATGGTCAAGATGCCCCCCTCGGATGGCTCGCTGTGCCACGTCCAGCTGGAGGAGGTGGACAAGTGCATGATGCCAGAGTGCCGTGAGTACAAACATACACACACGCACACACACACACACACACACACACACACACACACACACACACACACACACACACACACCAAACATCCCTAATCCATCAACTTTAAGGTTAAATTAGAACTAGCAGTTCCCAAACTTTTTTCCCGTTTTCCACCACCTACATCCTGACTTGGCTCGCGTACCCCCACCATCCGACACATAAAAACGTAAAACATTCTATTGATGCATTCTAGTCATCATGTTTAATTAGCCGCCCTACTGGTCTATGAGCTTTCACACTAAAAAAAACAGGGTGGAGAACAACATTATGAAACACAAAGAGCAAAGAGAATGGCTTAAGATTTTTAAAAATGAATTTTTAACACCTTTTCGACATTGCCCTTTTCATCTCGCGTACCCCCTAGTGGAAGCTCGCGTACCACCGGTGGTACACTTACCACAGTTTGGGAATTCCTGCTCTATACTAATGATTCACTTAGGGCCTAGATTAAATATCCATATAGCTGTTGGAATGAGCATGACTCTCTCAGTGTGTCATATTTCAGAAGTTGCAGTTCTGAACAGGAAATAGAATCGGTTCAAAGAACAAAAACTGGAAACAAACACAATGTTTGGATGGAAATTAATCAAAAACAGGAATGAGAACAATTTCACTCGTTCCAGAGTAATTTTAGATAACCGGTTAATAACGGTACTTATCATTCCGATTAACCTTTCTTTGAATTTTATTCAAAAGTCCATAGGCTTGGAAAGTCACCTGTCCACAGTGTTCCCCAGACCCCTTATAGCAGGGGTGGGCAAACTGCGGCCCGGGGGCCGGATCCGGCCCACCAAGCACTTTCATCCGGCCCGCTGAGCATTTCATTTGGTTATCAGGCTGCTCGCTATTTTTTTCCTGCGATAGAGACGACGTTGGTTAGCTTTACTGCAAACTGCTTTTCACTCTCCTTAGAGAACGTTTACAATGTCAATGTCAAAACATCATGTTAAATAGAGATAACATCATGTTAAACTAAGTTAACTCTTAGTTATCTCCTTTGCAGCAGATCTAACGTGAACATGCGATCCATTTAATTGGGAACGCGTCTGCACTCACGAGAGGGAGAGAGAGCCGCAGGTACCAGCTGGCTTGTCATTGTTGATAATTGATATCTCCTTCTTGTAAGAAACTTTTAAAAGGAAATCATGAAGGCAGCAGTAGTTCCCACTACTGACCATTTAAAAAGTGTGAGAGGGCCATACCATAGCAGGCAGAAGATCACTGAGAAATAAACGTGAATTAAAGCGACTGTCTTAAAGCGACAGTGCACAATTTATACATTTGTTAAACAGCATAAAATTAGCAGTATTTTTAAGCAATTAATATTTTAAAAGAAATACTTTTCATACTAAAGTATAGGTTATTATTTTTTTTTTTTTTTATGTGTGTGTTTTGGGGGGGGGGGGGTTGTTGTGCGGCCCGCCGGCCAATTTTCAAAACCCAGTGTGGCCCTTGAGCCAAAAAGTTTGCCCACCCCTGCCTTATAGGATGAATTTAGTCAGGTTTTATGAATCAGTGTCTGTATAATAGACTAGACCTGCCTTTTCCAAGTATGTAACCAAATTACTGAAACATTGTGTGAAATAACATAGGTTTCCAGAGACACTAGGAAAATATCTATAGGCCTGCAGTTGATAGCACCTCACATAAGTTAGGCTATTACAGGGCTTAAAGCAATGACATGTTTTGTGCCTGAAGTTAGGCTATCAAACATTTTTGAAGATCTAATATTATATAGCCTACTGTACTTTCAAATCTCGCCCCACAACTAAATTCAGGCGCAGTGTTTTTAACAGTTAGCCTTGATATCTAACATGCTTTGAATTAAACTTTAGGGCTGTTAAGGATCTGCATTTTGCTGAGCCAACAGAGCAGAATGGCAGCGATAATAAAGTCATAGTCAGGAAGCACTCTCTCTCGTGTGTGTACCTGCCTTCTGTGGTTTCTGACCTTCTATAAAACTGTCTGTCTGATCAATAAATCCTCCCGTCCTCATTACCTGCACCAGCACCACTAATCTCCATCATTACTGACTTTATGAGCGACTTCGTTATGATGGAGATCAAGCTCATTAGAATTGACAGTGTGTCAAATGAGTGGTTGGAGCACAGTCTCTAATTAGATATGCAATATTGATTTTCATATGCACTCCACAGGCCTGTGAGTTGATTGCACTTGCCTGAGTTGATTGTTCAATACAACCATATAATCTGGATTGTTGTGTACCAACTAGTGTTGTTGTATGTCACATGCTGACTTTTCTACATGCTAAATGAAAGGGTATGGTCAAATCTGTGGACAGAATCACACTGTTTTCATCCGTGAAGTGTGCAGTGATCTTGGTGTGTGTGTGTGTGTGTGTGCGCAGACTCCTTCCGCTGCATGCTGTCGCCCTGGTCGGACTGGAGCGGCTGCAGCACCACGTGTGGCATGGGCATGCGCACACGCCAGCGCATGTTCAAATCACCCGTGGAGCCCGGAGAGTGCCCCGACGAGCTGGAGCAGGTGGAGAAGTGCATGCTGCCCGAGTGCCGTGAGTAACCGATGGACATCAGAACGCAAACACACACACATGCACATGCGCACGCACACGCACACGCACACACACACACACACACACACACACACACACACACACACACACACACACACGCACACACACACACACATACAAACACACACACGCATTCACACAGAGAGAGGTACATTCACCTTTACACTGCACCAATCAAACTTGCTCAGCAAACTCCCTGGGGCTGTTTCTGCTTTCCAAAAGGTGCAAAATCAATGCCCTCATGTAAAAAAAACCAAAATATAGTACAACTAAGAGATTATCTCGCCCTTTCCCTCTCTCTTTCTCTCTCTCTCTCTCTCTCTCTCTCTCTCTCTCTCTCTCTCTCTCTCGCTCCCTTTCTCTCTGTCTTTTTACTCCTCCTAACCTCTAGCGACCGACTGCATGCTGTCTGAGTGGTCCGAATGGTCTGAGTGCAACAAGTCGTGCGGCAAGGGCCACACCATCCGCTCACGCATGATCAAGCTGGAGCCGCAGTTTGGTGGCACGCCCTGCCCGGAGACGGTCCAGCGCAAGAAGTGCAAGATCCGCAAGTGCAAGAAGCCCACCAAGAGGCCGCCGCAGCAGCAGCGGGCCGACGTCCGGCCTGAGGAGAGGCGGAGGGGCAAGGCCGGCCGACGCCCTCCCCAGGAGGAGCCAGCAGGAGGAGGAGGTCAGTCTGGCAGTAAGCGCGCATACACACACACACACACACACACACACACACACACACACACACACACGCCAAGCCAGTGCTGACTTCAAAAGAGTGGCGGAGCAGGCTAATGCCCTCCTCAACTGCCCCTAATCACTATTGTCCTTTCGGTCGATCCGTCAGAATGAATTACACATGAGGTGTCTGGCCAGAGCAGTGCTGGAGTGGCCAGTCACACACATCAGCTGGCTTCACGTTCCATAGCTTGCAAGGAAAGGCTGTCTGGCTCAAAGTTCCAACTCTCTGAAGCCAGGGCTATGGTGATCTTTGATACAGTAGTTCAAGGCCAACAGGATATGTGAATGTACGACAGACACATAACAAATTGTGAGTTGATCATTAATTGTTTAATTAATTAATTAATTGATCAATTAATTCTTCTGAAATTATTGGTATAATAACTTAAAGAAGCTACCTGCACTACAATGCATAAGAAGTGCTTAGAAGGCAACAGCTTTAGAAATAATAAGGCAGATAGAGAAATATGGAGAGAGAAAGACCTAAAGAGAGAGAGAGAGAAAGAGAAAGAGAAAGAGAGAGTGCCCTGTCATACATCAAAGTGCCCTGTCAGCGTGATGAAGTGATGCAGTGCTCTCTTGCAGATGGTTGTCCCATCTCAGACCTCTCAGGTAAGGGAGAGAGGGAGAGATACAATGTGCTGGGACTACGCACCCCGATCCTCCTTGTTTCGGTGAGAACGCCCCGTCCGTAACCCCGAGTTAATGAGAGGGAGACAGTGATGAATGCGCAGACTGTTCCAGGGTCAGGAGAGGGCTCCTTGACGGGCGTCTCAGGGGTAGCAGCTCCCCCAACGTGGCTGGAACTGCAGCCAAGGCTGGTTCCTCCTCCGCCCCCTCGACCACCCACCCATGTGTGCTCAGTTCAGCACCTCAAAAATGTGCTTAGTGGTCAGCACTGGGCGGCCTTCCGGGGGCTGAGAAGACACTCATTAGCTCTGTTGTTCCGACCATACCTCTCTCTCTCTCTTTCTCTCTCCCTCTGTCTCTCTCCTCTCATCTCTCTTTCCGTCCCTTTCTCCATCCCTCTATCCCTGCATTCCCTCCTCTAGGATGGAGCTCACAGATAAATCAAACCTCACGGCCTGTTTCAGAAGTCTCTCGCCGTCGCCGTGATCACTCAGCCGTTCGTTCGCCCCACCAGAAGACAGCCGGCTGGTCCCCTGAGCCGCTGCCCCGCACATGTGTGGTGTCTCAGGGAAGCTGCCATAGGGCTAACTCCTCCAGATGAGCCTGTCATGGCCCACTGTGTGCAAACCATCATGTGTTACAGACAAGCTCTGAATTTCTTTATAGAGATTTTCTAATGAGGAGACATAGCACTCAAAGAATATGTATGGGGTTAGTTTGTAACGCAAACATGGTACACATATTCCATCCCTTCTGCCGTCAAAAGTTGACATGTGAATACATCGTGCCAATCATGTGGTATGTGTGAATCCATCGTGCCAATCATGTGTTGTGATCTCGCAGCTGGAGCGAGTTTGGTGTTGTGAAGCCTTGCGCACGCACAGTTCTGCCCGAAATACATGCGATAAGTGCCCGAAATGCATTGCAATATGGCCTCTGAGTGGAGAGACTTGCCTAAAAGGACTTTATTCATTAGTGAAACTGATGACCATTAATTCTGCATTCTAGAATCATAGCCATCTATTAATGTTCTGCGCTTGCCATCTGGATCCACATATATAGAAAGAAAACTTCTGAACTTGTTTTTTTTTTTTTGGTTTGTTATTGTATTTGGTGCTTAACATCATATATGAAAGACATTGTCTCCAATACAATACACTTGCCTTTACCAAGTCACCCTTTAGCCCTTCCACTCATTTCCACCTCCCATCCCCACATACATGGGATACAACACAACTATCAACATAGCACAGTCAATATCATAAAAACAGTCCACTTAGTTTATCTTCAATAAAATGTCCTGAACTCTGGCAATTGGAACTTCTGAACTTTCTGGAAGGAAACACAGGATGTTAGCAGTGGCTCAACAGGTAGCATCCCCCTGGAAACAGAGCCACACAAGGAAATCCTGTGTATGACCTTGAAGTGACATCAACTGAAGGAGTCAGCTGTGTTCCTTTCTCAAATGCCATTTTCCCAACAGCTCTCCACCTCGGTTGAACTTTTTTTTATATACAATATAGTCAATAAGCCTTAACTCAGAAAATGTCAAGGCAGTCTTTTTTGTAAAGGTTAAAAAAGTCTTTAATAGATGAGCTTTTGCCCCTATGTGTCATAACTAACAGCCTTCTTCAGACAGAGAGCATGTTAGCTCTGTTCCTTCCTTCAGTGGCCGCTTCCCACCCCCTCATCTCCTCCACTCTGTCTCTGTCTCTGTTGCAGCAGGTTGCAAGATGCGCTCCTGGTCCAGCTGGACAGACTGCAGCAAGTCGTGTGGAGGGGGCATCCAGGAGCGCTTCATGAGCTCCAGGAAGAAGGCCAAGGCCGCCCAGACCAACGCCTGCAGGGACCGCAAGGAGATCCGCGCCTGCAACGTGCAGTCATGCTACAGCTAAACGCGAGGGCACTGTGGTTGGTTATTACATAGGGGGTGCTACTTTGTTTGTTTGTTTTTGGTTTTGAAATAATTACAGCTGAAGAGTATCATAGGGCTGCTCGAGAGCAGGTTTGATTTGTAAAGTGGTAAACCTAGGTGGACTGCAGTGATTTAAGACACCAGGAGCTCACAGGAGGAGGGGGGTTACACTCCTTTCTACAGAGGTCTTTGTTAGAATTTTATTTTGTTTTGTTTATTTGTTTTGTTTATTGTTAGAGGATCACTGAGATGTAAGCTGACTAGACTGGCACCAATTATTAGTCTCAGTAAATTAGATGCCTTTCTCATCAGATAAAGATATCACATATATACATATTACTATATAACCAACGCTCTCACTGACAAGCAACGTCAACACAACGGGCAGGTGACCTTGACAGGTGTCTGTTTTTTTTTTTTTCAAAATAGCATTTCAAAACAAAGATTTACCTGTTTTTGGTTCAGTCCCTGACAATTTCTATAGCTTGTGTCACTATTACATGGAAGTCAAAGTGGGACTCTTTTTTCGTTGGGACCTCACTGCTAGACACAACTTGCATGGTAGGTCCGAGGTGTCCATTTTTTAAAGTCAAAAGCTTGAGGACAGGAGCAAATGCCAATGGCCACTCGTTGTCAAGGGCAGACAGGATTTGCAGTTCAATTGAGTTTACCTCCAGTGTTTTTCTCTCTCACAGGGTGTGTGTGTGTGTGTGTGTGTGTGTGTGTTTGTGTGTGTGTGTATGTTTGTGTGTGTGTGTATGTTTGTGTGTGTGTGTATGTGTGTGTGTGTGTGTGTGCGTGTGTGTGCATGTACAGTGTGTGTGTGTGTGTGTGTGTGTGTGCGCGCGTGTGTGTCTGTGTGTGTGTGTGTGTGTGTGTGTGTGTGTGTGTGTGTGTGTAAAAAATCCAAAAACGCCTGTTTTGAGTGTTATCAAGTTGGCTCCCCCAGGATCAATACATGACTGATTTGAATCCAAGCAGTCATGTTGAGAACGATTGATTTTTTCTCCCCTTAATTGTTATAAAGGTATTTCAGCCACATATACAGTATGAGTCTTTGGCTGACTATAGTGTGAGCTTATTGTAATGAAATATCAATGAATTAACCTTAAGATCAGATATATAGAAAATACTATGGACTGTGTCTGGTTCAATTGTATGCTCCTGAATAGAAAGCACAGGTGAGTAACCATTCCAGGTATTTTATGAACCTCCATATCCTTTTCTAGGTCAAAATCTGTTGTTACTTTTTATTCCATGCGAGTATAGAGGCTCAACGGTTGTTAACTAAGGTTAGGGGTTCATGCGTCTCACTAGGGATTTTGTTACTTTCTGTGTACAATTTTTATATTTCACTCAATGCTCTTGCCAAAGTCGTGTAGATGTTTTATTTCTTTACTTTTCTTTACATCTCTTTCTATCTCTCCCTCTCTCACTTTCTGCCTGTCTTTCTCTCTCACCATGTTCTTTCTCTCCGTCTCTCTCCTTTCAACAGTATGTTACTATTTTGGAATAAATCACCTTTACAATAAAAGTAAATGTGACAAATATGTTTTGTCTCAATTTTCATTTCAATTTCTTTCCACCTGGAGGCGCTATTTGACAACACTATGGCAAGTAGGCCTACAGTAGCAGGGGCATTACATTCAACAGAAGAAAGCTTATTTTTCCACTAGAGGGAGGTACAAACCATAGATTCAATTCCATTGAACATATTGAAGCACAACATAATATGTGTTTGAGTGCTCTTTTTGTCGACACGCTGACAGACACTGTATGTATGAGGTTGTAACCAGAGGATGACTGGTGTATATGATATGAAACATACTTTTCAATCGGCAGGCTATTATCTTTCTGTTTTCTCTCAATTACAATCATCGTTTTATCTCTATAATCTATAATAGATTATAAGTAAAAAAATAATATGTTACAGTAATTTCCCGTATTAGCCGCATTATGTATAGGCCTAAACCGCAGGACAGTGTTTCATGCAAGTTAAAAAAACAACAAATAAAAAATAACTGAAGAATTTTTGCAAAATTAATGTATAAATCTCAGGTAAGTTGGGAAATTATGGTATATAGAATCTATAAATTTTGTGCCCATTTCATATTGAAATGATGCTGCAGAAATGTATTTGCTCAAAGACACCGTTCACTGAACCAACACAAAAAGAACTCTAATTATAGGAAATGTATCAATCCTGGGTTGCAGTGGCTGCAGTGTTGATATGAGCACTCATATGTTAACCTAGCCTGGGTGCCATTCCGAACTTAGTCCCGCCCCACGGGAAGTTCGGTCTGGCATTGCTCCATTGTGGGGCTAGTATGCTCGCCCTAAATCGCGGACCAATCAAATCAGGCTTTACGATGATGGACAGGTGAGCAACAGCGCCTGGTCTATCACGTCATCTGAGCACGCTTAAGGATACATGGCTTTTAAGACCCCATATGGAAAATTCATATTATTTAATGAGTTTGTATCACTGAAAACGATTATTTCTGAAAACTTTGGCCAAAGTTGAGATGTGGGGAAAACTGGTGGTTTCACTTTCATCAAGGATAGTTTGTGTGTTTTCTTCCTACACCTCACAGTAAGCTATTTTTTTGCTCTGATTGGTTAGGTCTATCCAATTGAGTGCAGAGGCATTCCCCCCCTGTATCGGTTGAAACACGCCCCATAATTAAGTCCCAATGGAGCAGTATCAGGCTCATATTCTGACTAGAATTTGAGTATGACAACATCAGGCTAATGTTAACCTGCTATTAGGTTGATTCCTCATTTCCTGATTGCCTTGTGCCTGGTCATTACAAGAGCCCTTATTAGACATTCTCTGTCATTACGCTTCACTCAGAAATTGTTTTGCAACATTGATTATTAGGGCATAGTTGCCTGATTTTCTGGGGCTATTAGAACAAATCTGGCTCTTTTATGACATTTTAATAACTGTGTAATAAACATATTCATAAATTAGATCAATGAATGGATGAGAGCTTACATCTTCTTCATTTTCTTCACTTCTTTTTTTTTACCTTAACATAACGTCAAATCATTTTAATGCCCCCCCACCTAAGAATAATTATTTATTATTTAATTTAATATTTATTATGTAACAAATTAGCATGTTAGCGACCACACTCACCACAAGTTAGCATGATAGCAAAAAATGCTAATCGAAATGACGTAACATGTTAGTTTCTTTACATTTAATAAAATAGCTACTTTATTATTATTATTATTATTATTTTACCAATCATTATTACTACTTATAAAGTGGCTTATTAAGCAGTATATCTTAATATTTTACACATGAGTGAGAGTAGGCATGGCCTATGAGACATTGGATGTATAACCTTATGTATAAAATGTTCATAATAAAGGTAGACCTAATTTTCATTATCTGCCATGTCAAACTATCATGTATTGATTGACCTTGCCAAGGTGTCCCCATCCCATATGAGGCACTGTCATACTAATTGGGAGCTCTGTGTTCTCTGCCAGGTAGAGGACAGGAGAAGATTAGCAATGCCCTGCCAGGTCAGGTCAAGCAAACCACCCATAGATGGTGGCTATGTTTCAATGGCCATCTTCTTGAGTTTAAGGAGATAGGTCAGTGGACAGGCTAGATGATGGGACTGGCATAGAAGCCATATTCAGGAGCAATGCAGCGAAGTGGACCAAAAGACCTGCCGATTGAAGTAGCCTACAACCAAACAAAGCTACAGCGATGGCGTAAGTCATTAGAAACGGTGAAGGAAGCTGTGCCAATGGTCCATAATAGAGTGCTGTCCAGGCATTTTCATTTTTATGTCCGAGCCCGACGCAGATGATGCTTCAGTTATTCCCATGCTAGTGATTAAATGTAGGCTACATCTAATGGAGAAACAAATAGTTGAAACACACGCTGAACTTGAATCAAACATTCTTTAGAACACAACTGCTTTCACTTTTGAATGAAGTTCCATTGCATGAAGTCACCGGACTACTTGCAGAGTGATTTGAAAGATGTAAATCAGAAGCAAAAAACCTGTTGCCATTGACAGCGGTAATTATATGTTTGCAGCGGTAATTACATGAATGTATCACCTGGAGAGAAGAAATACTCTTTTCTAAATGGCTTTTAATTCTGAATAACGGGACACCTATGAAGTAGATCTGGTAAAAAAAAAAAAGTTTAATCACCGTTCCATATCAATGCTTATGAATGGTAACTATAACAACCATAGTAGGACAATGGTTGAGGCTGGAAGCAGGCTTCGCAACAATGGAATCAACTGTAAACATCACCTATCGCTGTTATAGGGCCAAAGAAAGTTGTCCAACAAACTGAACAAGTCGGCATATTTTTAAATGGAACCGCTTGTTTCCTTTGCGTGCTATAAAGGCATGACTATTGCCTATAGTGGCAACCGGGTGATAAGCAGGATAACGGCCTTTGAGGTATCCTGTTATACAGAATTAATGGACTCGAGCAGAGTTCTCCGCTGCGCGTCGTCCCTCGTCCATTAATTCCGTATAACAAGACACCTCGGCGGCCGTTATCCCCATAGACATAATAGATACATAATCTATTATGTGTATGGTTATCCCTTACTTATTTTATTGTAGAACGTTGGAAAAACCCATTCAAGTCAATGGAGCATTCTAGCATTGTGAAGAGCCTTATAATTAGGTGTCGCCACCTGACGTTGTAAAGTGGGTGCCGGCCATGTTGGGAGTATGCAAAATATGCCCCATTCTATTTGTCTTTTCAAGTCGCTTTGCAAGCTGTTTTCGGTTCAAACTTGCAAAGGAAACGCCCAGGGAACGGAACGCCCTCTGAAGTCCAAACACGACTCGTCAACTCGGTCTAACCCAGAGTACTACGAGTTTCAATTTCCAAGATGGCTGCGCCCATTAACAACTAGATGTACTGCAGAGCGGTACAAAATATGACCGCCGCCCAGTCCAGCACATTTTTTCCACAAAAATAAGTCACGCTTGTCAAATTGTGTTCATTTCCTACTTTGTTCCTTTGTTGTGTGTTTGTAATTAAGTGTGTGCAGAGTGTGTGGTTGTTTTTGTGTATATGTGTTTTGTGTGTGTTTTTGTGTGTGTGTCTGTGTGTGTGTGTGTGTGTGCGCTTGTGTTTGTGTATGTAGGTGTGTTTGTATGGGTGCATGTGTGTGTGTGTATGTGTTTGTGTGTGTGTGTGCATGTATGTGTGTGTGCATGTGTAGTGTGTGTGTGTTTACGTGTCTTTGTGTGTGTGTGTGTGTGTGTTTTTATGTGTGTGCGCATGTGTGTGTGTCTTTATGTATGTGTACATAAATAAAGCAAATCAGGGAACCACCTACTCTTTGCGATAAGTGCCATGGGATCTTTAACAACCATGGTGAGTCAGGACCTCAATTTAACATTCATGCAAAGGAAAACATCTGCAGTACAGTGTCCCTGTCACTGCAATAGGACATTGGGATTGATATTTGTTTGGTGGCTTTTGGCCACAGGGAAGAGTGCCACCTTCTGGCCAGCCACCAACACCACTTCCAGCAGGAACCTACTCTTCCATAGGAAACATAGGAACATACTCCAGGAACATGCTCAGTTCTCACTGGTATCTGCTAGACAACAAGTACCAAAACATGATTAGTTCATAGATTTTACATGTAAAATACATTTTATACAACCCCCACCCCCATCTTGCCTGTTCATAATTCTGAGAAATTCTTGAATTGTGTGCATGTGTGCGTGTACGTGTTTATGTGTGTGTGTGTGTGTGTGTGTGTGTGTGTGTGTGTGTGTGTGTGTGTGTGTGTGTGTGTGTGTGTGTGTGTGTGTGTGTGTGCGCGTGCGTGCATGTGCTTGTGGGTGTGCCTATGTGTGTGCATGTGCATGCATGTGTACATATGTCTACTGTGTGTGTATGTGTCATACGTATGATTACTATGAATGTATGTGTGTGTGTGAATATTTGTTTATGCACATGTGTGCATATTGAATGGGTTAACATGACCCCTGGAGGAAAACATACACAAACAATTGGTCATCCTAGGCCCTACGGTTCTCAAGATATTCACAGAAAACTCTGTTGGTGTACGGTCACTAAATGTACACATAAATTAATTTATTGTATGGCCCACCATGAATGAAAGTCCACGAAACTTGGCATGCTTTCAGAAGGTGTCATAATGATCCTACACTTTCAATTTCGTGCAGTTTTGACCATGTCAGCCAGGGATATTGTGATTACAACACCTAATATTTTGCTTTTTAATGTTTAACTAGGTGGTGCTATACCTTAATTGAATGGTAATGGGATGGGTTGACATGGCCCCTTAAGACCAACATACAAAAAAAAGGTGGTCCTCCTAGGCCCTACGGTTCTCGAGATATTCACAGAAAACTGTGTCTGGCCACCTACAGGCCAGTTGGTGTACAGTAACATAAATTAATTTATTGTATGGCCCCCCATGAACGGAATTTCACGAAACTTGGCGTGCATTCAGAGGGTGTCATAATAATCCTACCCTTCCAATTTCGTGCAGTTTTGACCATGTTAGGTCACCAGATACCTGCGATTACAACACCTCATTTTTACTTTTTCGTTTTTAACTAGGTGGCGCTATACATGAAATGATGGTTATGATTATGATATATGGTTATGGAATGGGTTGACATGGCCCCTTAAGATCAACTTACAAAAAAAAGGTGGTCCTCCTAAACCCTACAGTTCTCGAGATATTTACAGAAAACTGTGTCCGCCCTACCCTCCTTTCGGGGGGTCCAGTCCAGCGGGGGGGCTACAGATCGAAAAAAACAATGGTTCCATGCTATCCTTGTGGGGCTACATGCCCACCAAGTTTCATGCACCCCGATCTTTCAGTGTCCCGGGAATCCTTGACGGAAAATTGGCAATGCGAAAAAGAAAAAAAAAAAAGAAAAAAGAAAAAAAAATTCTGACTAATTGAGTTTAGCAAAGAGGACTGCAGTAAGTAGGCCTATCACATTTTCAAGTAGTTGAATAGAGTTAAAATGGACACCTACATTTTTATGTTGTCAGACTAATTTGTCATCATTTCATCTCTATCCACAGTCCCGAACGAGTCATCTGTTAACCGTGGGACATCTCAGCTGGAAGAGGAGGGTGGTAGGAACCCATATTCACTGCATGTTGACGGAGATGGTGATCAAGAGTTCAGCAAAGAGGACTGCAGTAAGTATAGCATTTTCAGGTGGTTAAATAGAGTTGAAAGGGACAACTGTATTTTAATGTTGTAAGATTTACTAATTCCATGATTTCATGATTTACTCTCTCTCCACAGACCCAAAAGAGTCATCTGTTGACTGGGAGACCTCAGCTGGACATGGGGAGGAGCCCATCTCGGCTGCATGTTGGCAAAGAGTAAGTATCACATTTTCAGATGGTTAAGTAGTATCACATTTTCAGATGGTTAAGTAGAATTGAAGTGGACAGCTACATTTAGTTTTAATTTTAATTTACTAATTACAATCATCATTGCATCTCAACTGTAGACCCGAAGGAGTCATATATTGACTGTGGGACACCTCAGCTGGACAAAGGGGACAGTAAGAGTCCATTTCCACTGAAGGTTGATGGAGATGATCAAGAGTTTGGCAAAGAGGACTGCCGTAAGTATCACATTTTCAGATGGTTGAATAGAGTTGAAGTGGATATTTTAATGTTGTCAGACTTACTAATTATAAACATAATTTCATCTCTCTCTCCAGAGTCATCTATCGACCACGGGACACCTCAGCTGGACGAGGAGGCCGGTAATAGCTCATCCCTACTGCATGGTGGTGGAGAAGGAGCGAGACCTGTGCCTCAGATGAAACTGGACTGGCCCAGACACCAGCCTACAGTCAGGAAGCCCACACCACAGGCCAGTGTGTGGCGCACACCTGACACCGCTGAGAAGAGAGACGTGATGGAAGAAGAGAGGATGAAAATCCTGCGTGGATTTTTTGAGAGGAGGGGCATTACTACCCAGAATACAACCACACTGGCCACACTGACCACTGAGGAAGAGAAGCTCACACCACAGCCTGCTGTGTGGCACACGGATAAAATCCCTGAAGAGAGAGACGAAGAGAGCAGGAAAATTCTGCACGGATTTGTCAAGAGACAAGCCAGACCAATGGATACCTTGTCTTAGCTGAATTACTGAAGCTAAGCAGGTGTGGGCCTGGTTAGTACTTGGATGGGAGACATCCTTGGAAAACTAGGTTGCTGCTGGAAGTGGTATTGGTAGGTGGCCAGTAGGTGGCACCAAAAAAGATCGATCCCAATGCCCCAGTGCTGTGACGGGGACACTGCACTGTAGGAGATGCTGTCCTTCGGATGAGACGTTAAACCCAGGTCCTGACTCACTGTGGTCATTAAAGATCCATGGCACTTATCGTAAAGAGTAGGGGGTTCCCTGGTGTCCTGGCTAAATTCCCAACCTGGCTCATTCAATCTGGCCCCCTAATCATCCCCCACTGTAATTGGCTCATTCACTCCCTCACTCTCCACCTCAAGCCGGTGTGTGGTGAGCGTTCTGGCGCATAATGGCTGCCGTGCATCACCCAGGTGGGTGCTACACATGATGGTGGTTACTAGTGAGGTCCCCCCATCCATGTGTTGTAAAGCGACCTTGGGTATCATGAAAGGCGCTATATAAGTCGAAGGTATTATTATTATTATTATTATTATTATTATTATAATTAAGAGAAGGGGCCTTACTACATGTAGGCCAAAGAGGGAATTCAATAAATAATTAAATGGATAGATAACCTACATATTATTGTATTAACATGTGTATTAATTAAGAATAAATTACTTTCATTTAAGGCATCCTGTTGTTCTTGTCTTATCTGATATTACATTTGAGTTAATTCCTCCACAATTATTGGCACTCAAAAAATCATCTTCTAGTAGTTTATCTTAGGCTCACAATGAAAACAATGAGGAAAAATCCAACTCTGAATGGAAACTACCTCATCTAATAATAAATAATTTCCCACAATTATTGGCATCCCTCCATACTTTGTAATACTTTGTAAAGCCTCATTTTGCTAATAAAACAGCCCAAGTCCTCTCCTATAATTGAAACAGAAAAGGAATTCGGAGATCTCTTTCTGCAGACTGCTGTCGGTGCATTCCCTCTACATTGTATCAGAGTTGTGTTGCAAAAGATGCATATTTAGTTTGTTTATTAGGCCTACTGCACTTATCAACTGTAGGAGGACCCTGAGACCCTGATTTGTCTAACTTTTGCAGGCATCATGTGTACGCTACTAGTAACCTTTCCACAAACACTGCAAGCCAACACAATAGCAAGAGAACACCTTTTTCCAAGTGTCCCTGAACAACAAAGGGAACTGACTTTGGCAAGCATTCCGGCATTATCCAGCAGTATAGTAGCCATAGTAACCAGCACACACACAAAGTTTATTCATGAAAGATACACTCGAAATAGAGCTTTTCACTGACATGAACTTGAGAGATCCGCACTGATAGCTCAGAGAGATAGGGGGAGTGTGGTGAACTGGGTGGAACGACTCTCTGTGGTATTACTTCCGCTCAGGCATGTCTCTGTTTCTTGTCCCCTAATTGAAAGGACAGTTGATGGCCAGGATGTCCTCCTTGGAGAGTCCAGCCCCTGTGCTCTAATAGCAAGGCCTGGATGCTTGACCGGCGGCGGCAGGCATGGCTGGCTTTATTCTGCTCGGATTTGCTCTGCTCTCCTTCCTCCACCCCGCTCTGCCCTGCCTTGCACTGCTCTGGGTCAACTGCAGGTCCAGGCCTTGCCAGGCACAGAGAGAGAGAGCCGAGCTGTTAATGCGCCAAGCTCACAATGCCATTGAGCAATCAATGTCAAGAGAGACTTGAGCAGTCCTCCACTTGCTGCAGGCATAACCTTGCGTTCCTCTCCTCCCTCCCTTTTCTTTCTTTCCCATCAGCTCTATCTTTTTCCTCCTCTCTCAATCCTCCTCCTCCTCCTCATCCATGGGCTCTGACCCTGCATTTGAACAGACGCACGCTGTGTTTCAGAGTCATCGCCCCCGTGCATACATCTCCATGCATGCTAAGTAGAGTCCTCACCTCCTGATTCTCATAGGCAGCACGGAGCCTTGAGCTTCTAATGGCGGCTTTATTATCTAGCAATGTGCTTCACAGACCTCTGCCACTCAGCTAGAGCAATGACGAACAATGTGTGGTGGAAAAACTTACAGACTGTTTTTTTTAGAATTGCTCAGAAGAAGAATTGCTCAGAATGAGCTGAAATGCCATGTTTCATAAAATGTATGATTTATCCACATGTATTAACAGAACTTTGTCTGACCAGAATGCCTCATTTTCTCTTTTTACCCGTTTATTTGACAAAGGCAGTTCACGTTTCACGTTCAGTTCACGACTACGCCGCTCCATCCGGCATCTTTTGTCTTGTTGTTATGTGTCTTGTTTGTGGAGCGCTTTGGGTTGCACTCTGTGCATGTTAAATGCGCTTTAAAAATAAAACTGACTTGACTTGACGTTAGACAGTAAGCATTTATAGTACTGTTACCATGGCTACATATAAACATGATCTATCTATGAGAAATGAAGAAGCATGTATGAACAGGTATAACTCTCATTGCTGGAACAACCAGCAAGAAAATATGGTTAGGGTTATGGTCAAACACTTTTGTCCAAAGCGACAGTATAGCAACATGTTAGTTAAAAATAATAGTTTCAAATAAAGTTGAAAAAGCTAACATTAAGCATATTTAATAGTGATAAAAACAATGTACTTTATGAAAAAGGAACTTCAACTTGGCCATGGACAGGCAAGGAACTCCACAAACAGCATCTATTATGCCAAATCAAACATCCCAACACACTGTATATCTGTACTGTATATCAATCTAAAGGAACTTACTTACTGCAGTGTGGCCCATTCCCCGGGGTCTGCTCTCATGTTTTGAATGTGGTGGCATTCCCTCTCTCATTTTAAATTCTGAAGTGCGACACAACGTTGACTCTTAAGAGAGGAACTTCTACAAGAGTAATAATTATCCACTGCACTGCAGGAGATTTTAATCAAGAACCTCCGTCGCCATGACAAATAATAATGACCCCCCCCCCCCCCCCCCCCCCCCACTCCACCAGTACCACTATCACATGCACATCTCCAATTCATCATCAGCTATGGAACCTGGGATGCCACCGCACTTCCTTCGTAGCCCTCAGAGCTTTAATCTCCTCCAGGGTGATCAATAATATTCAGACGGCACACAAATGATCTCATACAACAGACATGAAGGCAAAGCCAGCTCTAATGAACCACGCTGTGTGTGGAGAGAAGTCCTTTTAGGGACTCTGCTGAGCCCAGCTTCAACCTTGCATGAGCCTATGGTCATGTTGAATGTCATGGAGGGCAGGTGATCTTTTATAATTTGGTAAGCCAGACGGGTCAATAGAGTGTCCAGACATGACGCTAGACATCGCAACAGTCTGTCGCCGGGTCCATATAGGAGAAATGTGTCCATTGCCATAGAGCTGAAAGGTCACACACTGGACAGAAATAGATTTCACGATGACATGTGAGCATCTTGAAAATTAGCATTACTCAAAAGTTAACAGACCTTAGGTGTAGGGAAGAAACCTGCAGTACATATGCAATACCTCATGTCCACTCATACACTGTATATAGCCACTTGACTCACCAGACAACTGCAGAACCTGAACCATATGCCTTTTACAGTCACATGAGATTTTTCACAATTAATTTAATTGTGCATCATTATGTAAGTCATAATACCAAAAGTAAAAAATTGAATGACTCAAAATCTACCCTCTTCACATATTAAAGCTGTAACACTAATTTGGAAGAGATATAATGAGCGTATCCCTGACACAATCACAGAAGGGCAGACAAGCCTTGCAAGAAGGGCAGACAAGCCTTGAACAAGTGACTCCCTTTCATTCAGACAACAATCTTATTATATTCATATGCATGCATGGCAGTCAGTAATGGGCTTTGCTGATGCCCTAGTTACTTCAAAGTCTTCTCCATACAGCTTGTATTATTGTCTCAGGAATCTAGGATTCAGATTTTAATGGGCTTGGTGCTATGGTATCTAATTTTTTATATAGATTCATCTGTTGTCAAGGTTTTCTTTATTTTAGAAATGATCATACATTTGCATATATATGTCTGCATGTATACACTCATTGTGTGCAATCAAATTTACATTAAATTAATGAGGTACATGAAAGGAAACATAATATTTGCATGCTATTTATTGTGGTGTAATTTGTTTGCAGTCCATGTACAGTAGTGAACTGATAGAAACAGTTCCGTAAGTGCCTGCAACACAAACAGCAAAATGCAAACTTTAAAGTGAGATGTCAGATGGGTGTGACTGTGAGTTAGAGCTGGATCCCACCATCATCACAGTGTTCCATTTGAGGTTTACATTTGAACAGCCCTTGTTCTATGCATTATTTTAGAGAATGGAGAATGGCCATTCAACAGCTGAGTATTAGACAAACTTTCATTCAGTATGACCTGACATGTGTATGAGACTACTGTATGCATTTATACATAGGACATTCAATGCTCTTGTGATATTGTATTGTATCAGTATTGAGCAGGCTATTCCACTCTATGAAAGTTTTGTCTATGAACAGTCCATCTAAAGTAAGGGAAAGACAGCCCAACTGGGTGTCTGTGCTGTCTGCTTGTGAATGTTTAATGGTCCTCTTTTGTACCATGTGCTTTTTCCTTGACTAGTGGACCTCCAGCTATAGTTGATGGTCCCCTAGCTTTGGGGAAGGACACAGGAGAGGATATTGTGCTTAATTGGATGCCCAAAAACATTGTCTGAGCAAAACACTGCTCCTGTGATCAGATGCCCAGTATGCCCGGGCTAGTGTTTGTTGTAAAAGACATGTCCCACTGGGGCTCACAGATATGAGGGTAATATGGACTGGGGGTAATCACTGAAATCAAACAAATAGTGGCCTCTGAACTCCCTCCACTTGCTTCTCTCTTACCTCTAAGATCACCTCTCTCTCTCTCTCTCTCTCTCTCTCTCTCTCTCTCTCTCTCTCTCTTTCCTCCCATTAAACCAACATCCACTCACCTAACAGTGCTGCTGGGATATGACACCTTCAGCACAAGTGCTCAGACTTGGCTCACTTACTTTTTTTGTGCTGCCCTTTAGACACGCCCCCCCCCCCCGAGATAGACACTGAGAGAAGGAGAAATAAGCTGAAGCTGATTTTGAACCTTTCGCTGCACATAATATTGTGCGAAATGAAGTGCTGAAGCATAAGGGAGATTGCAATTGTAAATCAATTGGATTTAGTTGCCACCTAGCCGCAAGGTGTTTAAAACATCATACTCAACATTGCTTGCTGCCTAGGAGAACTCCTGAAGTCGGAATAGGTATAGGGAGACTGGGGATTCTGGTTTGCTTGTCTGAATCATGGCTTAGTCTATTATTATGGGATAGAGCATGTGCTCACCATGAGATAATGGTAATATGCTCTGTCTGTCTCTCTCTCTTTTTCATCATGTCTTCCTCTTTCCCTCTTTCCCTCTATACTGAACATAAAGGTCTCTGTCAGGCCAGCCAGTAACGGAGCATGTTGCCATGGAAATGAAAAATAAAGGTAGCTTTTGTTTTAGAAAAAGTTCCATCCTTTAATTGGCTTTTTCTAAGTGCATACTCTCCTTTCTTTTTGATTCGTCACATGCACAAGCACAACACTTGGTCTTGTTCTTTTCTCATTTTTGGCAAGCTGTACAATATATTTGTATGGACTATTTGGGGCAGCTTTCTTGTGAATGCACACTCACACACAAGCATAGTTTGCTGAGACATGTGACAAAGCAAAAAAGAGAGAGAGGGAAAAAGCTCTGTGGTTGCACATGGTGGCATTTAAAATTGTCAATGTCAGATTGCCACTGTGCTAAAAGCTTCTATCCACATTGCCCACGGCTCCACATGACAGTGTAAGGAAACATCCTGCTGTCACCATAGAAACAGAAAGTAACAATAGGGCCCTGACCTCTCCTGAGACATAGCAACGTTAACTTTCTACATCATTACCCATGCACCTGCAGTGCTGTCTGCACACACCGTAGCAGCCGGCAGCCTGATGTAATGACATCTATTCCAGTCATCACCATTTCAGGCAAAGCTCAATGCGCAGAGCATATAATGAAGCGCAGAAAAGCCACAGAACTTCTGTGGACTGAAGGAGGGCACTTACAGTACAGTAATAGATCCTATCAATCTTTTCCCATGGGTTTCCAGTTTAAACATTCAAAACCAGCGCTCATACTTTAAAATGAAAATTAAATGGACTTTAACATAATGTTGTGCAAAATGTTGACTTTAAAACTTGTTTTTGTTTGTGTTTGTTTTTTGTCCCCAAGTAACGGTTAGCCATAGGAACACACATGCTTGTTTATGCAGTTGAAAGGGTCTACAGGCCATCCCTAAGAATATTAGGACAGGACTGACTATTGTTAAGTTGATACCGTATAAGGTGTATATGATTTAAGATGTATCAAGTATAGAGTGCTAAATTTCAGGACATCAGTTGTCACTGTTATAAATACAACATAGACATGTAAATATAATTGAACAACTTTTTGAGACCACTGACCAGTAAATAAAATCGACACAGTTAGCCAAGGTTTCCAACACTGTACATATTTTCATGACATCAACAACACTGTATCCATTATTGTAACCAAAGAAAAACAAAATCTCTACTTTCTTCAAACATTGACATTGGCATTATGTTTACTGAATTAGGCATAACGTGTCCATTGTGCCATAAAGTACAGGCCATGCTCACTAGTCTTTAATTTGAAATAAAAGAGAGCTGTTGCATGTTAACATATTTGCTAAATATAGTACATTCTATCACCATATCAACACCAAAGAAAGTTCTCCCTGTGATGTATCTGTGTTCTTATGTCCCTTTCTCCAGAGCTCTAGCACACAGAAGATGTGCTGCTGGTAGAGAGCGGTAAATATCATTAAGTTTGTTTATACACTGGGTCTATTTTTATCTCACTGTGAGAAAACCAGCTCTGCAATGGAGAGAGACTCATGTCCAATACATGGATTCCTTGTGGCCAGGGCTTCTGTTAATCAAAGTGTGCTGGGATGGGAGCTGATGAACCAGATTGATGTGTGGGCATAGGGGATCTATTGTTGCACATCAAGCAATACCTGTGATGCTATCAAAGGCACTGTAAACATCTGGTGCTGGGAGTGAATGGGCAGCTCTGTACAAAAGGAAAGCAGGATTTGTCAGTGCAGGGAAATTTTGTTGTGTGATTAAATTTAAACTGTTCGTTTTGCTTCATCACATTCACTACTTTCATCATGCTGCTATTTGAAAACAGAACCTGCCACTGTGGATAGCAGCAGTTGTTGATAAGGTTTAAAGGGAACAGCCCAGGGAAGCAGAAGGATATGCACCCTGCTGTGAGCTGCCATCTCCTCTTAAAATGTCTGTGTTCTCTTCTGACCTTTGCTTCCAGATAGACTGAAATACAGATTGATCATGACATCATGTGAAAAACAGCTGCCTGGACATTGTGTGGTCCCACCCGCTTGACTGTGTCTCACACCTCTCTGTGTGACTGCAAAACCTGCTATTTCCTACAGGTGGTAAAAGTTTATTACACATTGTTATCCACCAAATGTCAAATCAACAAATGTGTTTTGATAGTTATCCACAGCTGAGCCCACTGTGGTCATTTGGAGGCTTCTTAAGAAAGACCTTGAGCTCCTGACTTCAATATGCCTCTCCCAGCTGTTCTGTACCGCCATTGCATTTCCTAGTAACATCTCATGGCATTAGGATATCCATCGTCATTCAGAGACTTCACTTTGCTTTTTTTTTTACTTCAGAAGCTCAAGGCTGTTTGCTTTACTCCAGAGGCAGTGGGAGAGCCCATTTTGGTAAGATCTCTCGCCTAAGGCATCAACACCAATACCATTCACAGCTCACCACCCCCCCCATTACTACAAAGAGGAAAGCTGCTGTTTAAGACACATCCATAGTGTATATACATGATTCAAAAGAAGAGTGCTAAGCTGGGGAACGCTCCATCAGAGCTGATCAAAGCAGTGCTGTTTGACATGAGGAGACGAATAAAGACCAGGAGCCGACACTGAAGCAATTATGTTTTTTTTCTGCATTGAAAACAATGTGACGGGAACATATTTAGTATCAGTCTTACAGTGTCTTACAGTTTTTTGTGTCCAGGATAGATGAAGATGTCTTATTTGATATTATTATGTCTTATTTGATATCTGTGCTTGACAGCAAAATAATTCTCACCCAAACAACATGAAAGTAAATGTTTCCTGATCTTTTATAGTTTAAGGCTTGTTTGCTAGGAGTCATCAGTTATCAAAATAAATCTGAAAAAGCTATTGGTCATTTTGTTGTTATTCCTGACTCTGTGTCACTTTGAAAAGTGAATGTTAGTCCATATATCCAGACCCCAGTCATCTTTGGCATGTGTATAGTCTTGTGCTCATTTGTGCATCTTTGACCTCTGCTTAATTAGCATTGGCCCCTGTTTGTCATGATGGATGCAGTGGCAGCTCCACTAGGGAGTGGGCATCTCATTGCCCCTCCCTTGTGTGAACTCTGTAGGTGATTTCCATGGCAGAATATCCCTCTCTGACAAATCTATTGGCTGCAGGAGAGGGGAGATGGGATGGTGGCGGGATGCACTTATCAGTGTGACGCCTAATTAAGACACAAGAGGAGCCGGCTTCATGCTGTTACAGTGTGGACTAGCACAGGCATGTGTCTCTGTGTGTGTGTGTGTGTGTGTGTGTGTGTGTGTGTGTGTGTGTGTGTGTGTGTGTGTGTGTGTGTGTGTGTGTTTGTGTGTATGTACGTGTGAAAGAAAGAGAGAGACAGAGAGAACATATCTCATTAGCCTCTGTTCCCTATAGTGACTGGGAAAGCATCAACGAACCGGTTTGCTTTCGTAAGTCTATGTATAGAATCACCTCTGAGACACATAAATTGTTTATATGAAATTGCAGAAAGACTCACAGTAAGGACTGTCAGTGTGCTAGCTGCTTTAGACTATATGCACCACAGGAAGGGAAAGGACAAAACATGAACCCACTTAACTCTCATTGGTTCTAAACTGGAGAGAAAACACATGCACATCCTCCTTCGAAAATAAAGGGCACTGAGCACTGCTGGCTCATTTAGTGTTGGTTGGTTAAATGATAATCACTATTTGCCTAGGAAGTCAGGTCATGTTTGTAAGGTCAAGATTACTGGGGAAATCTTAAGGGCATGAGAGAAAATGCAAATTAGGTAACTACAAGAGGTAGGCAGAATGGTAAGCTAGGCCTTTTCACGGATGCATTGAGCGAAGTGTAAGTGCTCTGTTGTCAGATAGGACTTTCTAAACAATTGACTATGACTCCATCTCAATCAACATAGATGTCATGTGTGATTTGTTTCAGTGGCTGCTTCGGGTAGTGATTTTCCATTTCTCTTTCATCTCTCTTCTTTTCAAGTTTTTTTTTGCCAAATTGATTCGGTCTGAAGTGGGCTGGCCAGCGTCGCTGGTCAATGGTCTCATACTGTCCTCAATATGAGGAAAATTTCAGGCCAAAAAAAAGGAAAGAAATGGAGAATATGCTGAAACAGGCAGATTGATGAACACCCATGATAGGCTAACATTATCTTGGAATTTCAATCTCATAATAGTTACCGGTATATCACTATAATATCCTCATACCTCTCCAGACATGACTGGTCTGCCAAGAATCTCTAATAATGACAATTACTGTAAGATATCATCAGAGATGACACTGGCTTCTGTGTCTGGCCAAATATAGAGTAACAGAGATGCTGGAATTTATACATTTAATTTCAAATGATAGGAAAGCATTTCAATAAGGGAAGTCAATGACTCAGTAGCAGGGGAATCTGTCACTGAGTGGTATAAGTCTATACAGTCATTGGTATATGTGTTCCAGATGAAGAGGTTGTACCTTTCATGAATAAATTCATCAGATATTGCAAACTCATTCCATATCTATTGTTGACAATGGTACTGTACATCTCTCTCTCTCTCTCTCTCTCTCTCTCTCTCTCTCTCTCTCTCTCTCTCTCTCTAATAGTTTTAAATAAGATTCAAGTCTGCCCTAATATGCCCTAACACCTGGCTATGGTGCACACTCAGTGTTTGAGGCCATAATGGAAGTTGCAAAGTTAAATGCAATGTTACGGTTCCTGTAATAGCAATAGTAGGCCTAGCACCTAATCAGCAGATTAGATTAAAAAAGTACATCTCATACATACATACATACATACATACATACATACATACATGAAGAGTTCAGATGCAAAAACACAAACCATCTTCACAAATGTGCAAAATACATGTTGTTTTAGTGTCAATTCCAGGTAATTTCTATCAAACTGCCATTTGGTTGTTTTTAAGTTCTTAAGTAAAATAAATCAAATTAACACAACCCATCAGCAGTTTGACTGATATCAAGTTAAAACCATATAAATATATTTCTGTAAATTCATGAAAAATTGACTTCTTTTTGCATCTGAACCCTTTATATACAGTACATTACACTACAAAAACAATAATGATTGGGTTTCCTTGGAAAATCACATGAATGTCGCGTTATTTCACAATACTGGATTTGGTTGTTATACCATCAGTGGGCAATGCGTAGAAATATGTCAGGATCCTGATTAGCCATTTACAAACCTTGAGATGCAGGGCCAAATAGCAATTCAGAATGTCATAAATATCCCTCATGCTATACTAAAAAGTAAAGAAAAGAAAATAATCAAGCAAGTATGAATCGAATAACTCAACTTTCAAGTATTTTGAAATAGTGCAGGCTGACAAAAACATATGAATGATCCATCTCATTAGCATACTGGAATGGGCGGTTCTTTGGATAAATGTGAGAGAATCATCGCTTTCGGCTTGTGGTATAGAAGCCAGCTAAGTGAAAACGGGATTCCCCAAAGCCTTTACATTGAGAAACAAGAGAGCGCAGTCGGAGCTACCCATTCATGAGCGTCAGTCTACCATTCAGTTCCAGCAGAAACAGCAGTCTTACGGACGTTTGCAGAGCTGCACAGGCATATACAACCAGTTGCACTTTCCTGGAAAACCTTTGCAAGTTTCCTTTCAATAGAAAAACTATTAAATACTTAAATCAACATTGACTTTGCTTTAGGACAGACTCGGCTGATGCTTAGCGCGCTTTGGCATGCGTGGAGTTGCAAAGTGCTGGGTATCGCTGTTGAAATAAACGAGCGGAGAGGTGTGGAGCCGCCCAGGACCCCGTCAATCCAGAAGGATGCTGGGGGGAAATGCCTGCAGACAGAGAGGATGAGATCTGTCGAAAGGCGCTGGAACTGCTCTCGGATCTTTGCTCAAAGGGGGAAGTGCAAAACGATAACTGTTTGGATTTCATTTATTATTTCCGAGATCTTGCAAGACCTCGAATTGAGTCAGGTAACAAGAGCGAATTTACACGACATAATATCAGGCTTTTATTGTTTAGAATTGAAATGAGCGAGTTTTCCAACTTTAATAACAAATGTAGTACTTTTGCTAATATTCAAGCATTTTATTGTTTAGCAAACACTTCTTGTTAAAAATCTAACACTAAAAATATATTGTTAGTGATTTGGGTTTCTGAATCAATGTTAATGCACGTTTAAGACAGAACGTGTCGAATTTGTCTTTTTTTTCTGTTAGGGGTAGAAGACAGCCCCACCCTACGATCAGCGAATCCTCAAATAAGACATATCTGTGTGACATAGTGAATATGCATTAAAGCAGTTCCCTAAAGTTACTTCAGCCAACACGGGGGAAATGTAATAATCTCTAAACACAATTTAACCATGAGATCCTTTTCTATTGGATGTTCAATTTAAACATTGTTTCCCTTACATTTGTGAGCTATTCATCTAGACTGGTTAGAATAGTGGCCTTTTTTAATGTACGTGACATACCGGTATATGCTATTGTATGTGTGTATGGATGACTTGATGCATGCTGTGCAGGACTATTATTACTCCTGCTGCTAAATCTTTCAGTCAATCCCTTTGTGTGTACTCATGGAGGGAAACTAAGGTGTAGCATGTTATACATCACTCCCTCTAAATGCTTTTGCTTTCACCATCATTGTCAGATAATCTCAACAAAGATACCAGTAGGTGAATTACATTCCAAGTGAACCAACTGTAAAAATGTCAGAGCCCTTTTTCAGGACCATGGCCAGCGGTGCTCATGCCAAGTGGCATACACTAATGCAAGCTGAAGGCTTCTACTGTATCCATCCAACAACTTTTTTTTTCATACAGCGCCGGCTAGTTGAGTTCATGATGTGAAATGATGGTGTGCTGTGTGCAACATAAACATCTCCTCCTCACAGCCCCGGCACTCATGCCCTTCTCACTTCCAGCTTGATAATGGAACGTTGCGGGAGAGAGTGGTGAGGAGCCATCAGCCCCACCCTCTCTGTGTAGCCCACAAATGGCCAGCCGTCCTTCGCAACCTCTCTGCTATTGACATGCACTGTGCTTTACTGCTGAGGCGGTATTGAACCATGACTGTTGAGCTTCTCTCCCAAGAGATATTAAACTAGGCTTTAATGAAAGGCAACAGCTGAGACTGCCCTTTCTATAGATGATGGGCGTTTCCTTTCAGGCGCGCTCACTTGGTGGGTGGGAAGGTTCCACCACCCACAACACAGAGAATTTGTTGTAGAAATCCATAATGAAACTCATGGGAGAGCCACATTGTCAGAGGTTGATTATATGTTTGCCCCTAACGTACACAGTCATTACATCTAAGATAGATAGCCTAGATATATACAAATAGATAGATAGATAGATAGATAGATAGATATATAAGGATAGATAAGGACTTACAATAGAAAGATGCATTGCTGAGTGAGTTGGATAATTAACTTGGAATCAGTGTTCAAAGTAAGTGAGAATTCAAGATCAAAAAGAGTGATGATATGCAAAGTGATATCACTCATATCCAAATAGTATCCAAAGCGTGGCCGATATCTACTGGCACTAGACAGTATCGGAGTCCACCTGCCTGGGAGTCTCATTTGACAAGTAATAATTGGGTGCTTGAGTACAAGTCAAAGACATTAACATTTTTTGCCCTTTATGCTGCTGCCGCCAAAATGGAATTGACTTTAGGCTTGATGAGTTCATTGTATCAGTTCATCCTGTGTTCTCTCAAGGTAATGTGTTGAAGGACCACTTTTTAAGTCTTGTGAAAAGAATACAAGACAACTGCAAGCAGTATGTCGAATTCTTGTTAATGCCTCCACTGGTTTAGAACGTGTGTCTGGTTTAGAAAGTACTGTACCTACATTTGTTTTTATTTCACTGATGTTTGTGGTTTGGGATGGAGGCCCATCTCTCTTCAGCAGGCCATTAATATACTACTAGAGTAGACTAACTGCCCGCTCTTCTCTGTATGCATTCAGCATGAGAGCTCCCTTGTATTTCACTGGGAGCCACGCTGGGAGAATGAGGTCTCTAAGGCATGGAAGCAGTCCATATGCCAGGCCTCATGAATTGTGTATATTTAGTCTCATCTGCTCCAAATAAAAAGAAACGTGTGACTTCATACTTAAGACCTGAGGCTACTGTTTGTAGGTGATATTTGAGGAAAGGTGGAGAGGGCTTGACAGTTGTGACTTGAACTTTTCAATTATTCTCCACTCTCAAACTGGCTCTCTAAATCTTTGTTCTTTTGTTTTGAAGATCAATATCGAAACGCTCAGAAACAGTTTCTTTAATCACACGGGAACCTTGAGCTAAATACCTTATTGTTTGTTGTTCGGTTCAGACCTAGATTTTCATCAAAAGATGTTCTCTCTGAGATGTTCTGTAGTGCAAGTTTTTAAAAAGTAATGGTCAGCCTTGAAGCTTCCACTTTCAAGAATGTATGTCTTTATGATTCTAGATGGTGTCTCATATCTGAAAGAATTGGTTCATAGCTTAGAGATGTTTTCCTAGTTCAAAAGTATATCTCAAGAGTGGAGATGTCACCTTGTCTCCACAGATAAAAGTTTTAGACGTTTTAGAACATAACAAAAATCTAAAAATCCAAATATGAAAAACAAAAGACAGCAAGAGGAATAAACCAAATCTGTAACTAGAATAACAAAAATGCAAAGGTGTAAATTAAAATCTTAAAAAACAAATATGACAAGCAAACAAACTAAACAAGGCACAAATAGTTCACAGTGGAAAACACTAATAATTAATATTAAAACTACTGTATTAATCCGTGAGCCAGAGGGGTTGGTCGTTACCGAAAAAGTGGCAAAGGCTACCATACCTTTTCTGAAAGCTTGGAATCTAAGCTTTTCAATGATGTATGATGGCCATCTGACAAGAGTAGCTGTTTTGAGTTAACATAATGTAAACTAAGGTTGAGAAAATAATGCGTATAAATCAAGAAGAACACTGACATAGCTGAACATCTATATTGGACATATTGCAATATTCTATTTTGTTATGTTTGGTATCGTTTTAAAGGGGAGACTATGAGCTTTCATTTAAATCCTTTTGTGAACATTTTGGATAAGTACAGCCAACCCTGGAGCTCTTCAAAATGTTCCTGCCATTTCCGCCTAAGTCATCTTTTATCTTTTAATCCTGTGGCACCAGGGAGCATCAGAGAAACTAAATCCAAACACTGAAATACTGGCATGACCCTAAGGATTCAGAAAATGTATCATTTACCCATATTATCTGATTTGGAGGGGGTGATTTTTAGTCATATCAGACATGGCGTTTGAGAAAATAGTGTGTATAAATTAAGCAAAACACTGACATAGCTGAAAATCTAAAAACGGTATAACAACAACAAATAACAAATGAGACATGGATTCCTATGTTTTAAGATGTGGTAAACCCAATTATGACATTCCCATTACTGTAGAAGGTCAAGGTTGTGACCCCTTCAATGGGGAGGAGTCAATAATTCCATAGTCAGCATCATTGACATGTCATGGAAAAGGTTCTTGATCGAGAAAAAAAAAATCGAAAACATTTTCTGCCATCGTTGCATTCTGTTTTTATTCACTTTTTGTATTTATTTATACATTACAAGCTCATTATTTATATATTTTATTTCTGACTGGCTACTATTATATGTTTAAACTGCTTAAACCGCAATGATAACTTTTAAGGTGGCCTCATCCAATACATGTCAAGTTTGAACATTTCTCCAAATTAGCGCATATTTTAGTAAATTAAGCCTCATTTGCATATTTAGCCATTACTTTTAAAGGCACACTATGCAGGTTTTTTAGCTTAATATGCAAGTTTTTTAGCTTAATGTACCTTCATTTAACAGCTTCAGAGTCATTGGAATGGTTATATGACTTTTTTCGGGTTGAATGGTGGCCGTCTCGCTTCCCCCTAGCGCCTGTGAGCGGAAAAACCACCCTTGCAACTGTGGACCGGCGGGCCGACGGCCTCAGTGTCAGGAAGTATAACGAGTGTAACGAATTGCTTTACTGCATTCAAATACACATATACGCCAGGCATCGGCTAGCGATGGAGTTTCTCAGACATTCATCATGACAGAGCCAGCGAAAAAGAAGCAAAAACCGAGAAAACAGTAAGGAAACTGCCAATACTGCATAGTTTACCTTTAAGAAAACCTGCAATACAAGCAATACTTGTCTTAATGTATGTGATAAACTGATTTTTTTTAACCCTATTTACTATTTTCTCGCCTGAGAACACGGCATTCATTTTTTATGTAAATTCCATGAAAGTGGGAACCTGATATAAATTATATGTGGTGGATATGTATTAAGGACCCTTTGAACTATCTAAAAATGCTGAATAACAACTTTTTCTAAAAAATATTTACCTCAGACTTTCAACTCGACATATTAACAAATTAGCCTACACTACTGTTTCTGTCTGATATAAGACTGAAAATCACCCCCTCCAAATCAGATAATATGGGTAAATGATACATTTTCTGAATCCTTAGGGTCATGCCAGTATTTCAGTGTTTGAATTTTGTTTCTCTGATGCTCCCTGGTGCCACAGGATTAAAAGATAAGAGATGACTTAGGCGGAAATGGCAGGAAAATGTGTGTGATTAAAAGTTTGAAGAGCTCCAGGGTTGGCTGTACTTATCCAAAATGTTCTCCCCTTTAAAATGATACCAAACATAACAAAATAAAATATTGCATTATGTCCAATATAGATGTTCAGCTATGTCAGTGTTCTGCTTGATTTATACGCATTATTTTCTCAACCTTAGTTTACATTATGTGTGATAACTCAAAACAGCTACTCTTGTCAGATGGCCCTCATACATCATTGAAAAGCTGAGATTCCAGGCTTTCAGAAAAGGTATGGGAGCCTTTGCCACTTTTTCGGTAACGGTTTCCATATTTTGAGGCCCTGGCTCACGGTCTATATGTGATGTCTAAACTTTAAAATAGTGGAATAGAAACTGCTTAGGGTAGTTCTGTTGAAAAGTTAGTCTACGCTAGACTATTGGTAGAATTAGGTCTGGGAATATACTAGAGTATTGCTCAAAAGTAATATGTCTGCGGCCAAGGTATAATAGACAATAAAACCCTCAGTGCCGAGTGTGGAATTCTCTGGCTTGCATGTTATAATTGTTGAGGTTCTCTGAGAGTCCCAAGCTGCCTAACCCTTATGTTACTGTAATTATACTATATGTGTAATGAACAACACTGAATGTCTCTGTCTACAGAAGGTAGTGCATAAATATGTACAAGATGTTGCTGCACTTGAGACATCCCACAGAACTGTGGTAGAATGTGCAGTTACTGGGAACGGTCCAGCAGGACATACATTATTTATTTATGTTTCTTAGAGATTACTTCAGAGTGTCTAGAGGGTTAGGGTAATGTCAAGATGATTATTTCCTGGTTTAAAAAAGATCCCTGACACAGCGACTGCATGGATTCATAGGTCCTGAATAAGGAAAATTATTTTTATCCAAACAACTAGCAGACAGCAGTGATGAAATTGAAGGTGTCCTAGATACATATTTAAAACACACAAACAAAACCAGCATCTTATTCGGTGACGAACAAGACCCTTGATTTCAAACCTATGGTGCGCATGTTGATTAGACCCAAAAATACATACGGGGCAATCCACAAATCAAATGATTTTGCAGTTGATCAAAAAGAAAGGTCAAGCACTTGAGGCCCAGAGGACCATTTTGGAGTAGGATGTTTTGATGGAAGATGATAATGATTAGGAAAGGACCAAGATATATTTTTTACCAGTCCTTAGACTGCACAACAAGCCCTCTAGTCTGATTGTAGACTGTATCTCAGCAAGACTGTTGTGTATTTAGTTTGCTTTTGGTATACATTTGTCATCATGGCTTTAGGACACACCAAAAAAATTGCATTTGTCTGTAAAGCTTAGAGCCATTATTGCTTTTCATTCTATCCCTTGTATATTAAACACTTTAAAGATTTTCCCTCAAAATGTGGTCTGTTCACACCCCAGAGTTTTGTGTTAATTCTGAGTTCCACCCAGAGGGACCACAAAGGTCTAGTGAGCCCTATAAAAAGTACAACATTGATGAGATCAGAGTAGAGATAACTCTTTTTGTTGTTGTTGTTGTTGTCTATGTCATATTGCTTGAGGCAAAGGCAGTTGTTGATCTTAATGCTGTTCTTGGGCCCTGTATGGCTGCTGTCAGTTAAATTTAGTAGTTAATTTAGCCACACATGTAAAAGATAGCATTCTATTAATTAAGTAAGCAAGACAGCGGTAGGTAAACTAGTCTGATATCTACATTTTTCCACCTTGTCTCCCAAGCAAATGCACAGCAATTGTGTGTGTGTGTGTGTCTGTGTGTGTGTGTGTGTGGGGGGGGGGACATTATTACAAAAGCTAAATCATCTCAATCATATTATACCTGCGTCTGTCATCTCAATCATATTATACATGTGTCTGTTTTGGTGAATCAAGTCACAGCAGACTTGTGTAGTAGAATCAGTCATATTCCTCATAGTGATTTGTCCACTGGTATGGTCCAGTGTTGGTGTATCAGCATGTGAAATGGTACACCATTTGTTTAGCTCTTGACTAAATCTGAGCTCCGATATTCTAAATATGAAGCAGGAAGTGGGCTCTTGGTATTAGGCTGACCAGCCTGTGAGTCATTCATTCATTAATATCTCTGAGGCATGATTCAGAGCCATTGCATTGAGAAGGGTTGTACATCATATGTGGGTTTTTCTGCATATTAGTATTGGCTATCCTGTCCAAGGCAATGACTTACTTTGCTCTTCAAAACAGTGCAGGTGTAGGCTAGTCCACTGTCCAAGGGATACTAACTGATAAATGAAACTACGCCATCCATCCATCCAACTCCTCTCCTTTCCTGCTCTCCCGTTAATATTCTCTTCCCCCACAGCTATCAACCCGAATGACAAGTCTCATTTGTATTCTCATTCTTCTCTCTCTCTCTCTCTCTCTCTCTCTCCCTCTCTCTCTCTCTCTCTCTCTCTCTCTCTCTCTCCATTTCTCTTCCTCCCTTCCTCCCGTCCCTCTCCTGTCCACAGATGTGTCGGTGAGCCTGCTGTCCCTGCTGGTGACCACCTGTGGCCTGGCCCTCTTTGGGGTCTCTGTCTTTGTGTCCTACAAGCTCTGGTGGGTGCCATGGCGCGAGCGCTTCTTCCCCTCGGGCCCCAAGGAGGGCGAGCAGCAGCCGGTGCTGAGCGAGGAGGACGGCGCCGAGCTGGACTACAGCCAAGACTGCTGCACCAAGGAGCCCGCGGGCCCGACGGTGCCGCCGCTGCTGCCCGAGTCGGCCATGAAGATCAGCCACACGTCGCCCGACATCCCCCTGGAGGCCCAGAGCAAGGCCAAGGCCAACTACGCGCGCCACAACCCGCGCGTGCAGCGCCAGATCACAGAGCCCACCTCGTCTGTACGGTCAGTCTCTCAGCTCTCTGACCCTTCATGACCCTCCTTCCAGAGACAGGGCTAGGCAGCTCAGCTCCTCTAATGGCAGCCTACCTGTCTGCTTATACTCCATACCTACAGCAACCCTGCGTCCCCCTGGCTGTCTGAATGTGAATGTGAATGTTATGATCGCGATCAGCACTTAGTAGCTTGCAAGTGGACAGGTAAAACCATAGACAGGTCACCAGCTGTACAACTTCCACATTATGTATGCTGTAGCTGAAGTAGAAAAATGACTTAAGATTGTATCACAATATTGTACAAGCATAAAGAAACATAGACCATTCTTCATACATTCAAATCTAAGCGCTACAACAAATAAAAATGTGTATCACATAAAGAATATGATTAAAAGAAATTAAAGAAATTAAGAGAAAAATCAATGTCTTATTTCAATTAATAAAATATTTAACAAACAGTTGTTATTGCCGCAGATGAAAGTAGACTGAACTTCTTTATTGTTGTGGTTGGCAGGCATAACTCGATCCGCCGGCAGATGAACCTGTCCAACCCCGACTTCAACATGGCCCATTTCCAGAGGCAGGAGTCGCTGGCCACGCTGGGCCGCATCAAGCCCGAGCTGTACAAGCAGCGCTCGGTGGACGCTGATGACGATCGGCACCCCGACGGCTGTGGCTGGCTGCACTTCGTCCTCAAGTACGACTGCGACCTGGAGCAGCTCATCGTGAAGATCCACCGGGCCGAGGACCTGCCCGCCAAGGACTTCTCGGGCACGTCTGACCCCTACGTCAAGATCTACCTGCTGCCCGAGCGGAAGACCAAGCACCAGACCAAGGTGCACCGCAAGACTTTGAACCCCGTGTTCGACGAGGTCTTCCTGTTCCCAGTGGCCTACGGCGAGCTGCCCATGCGCAAGCTGCACTTCAGCGTCTACGACTTCGACCGCTTCTCACGGCACGACATCATCGGTCAAGTTGTGGTGGACAACTTCCTGGACCTGCCCGACTTCCCGCAAGAGACCCGGCTGTGCAGGGACATCCTCTATGTCACCTCTGTGAGTAGCGCCCATCCGTCACGCTCTCTCCACACACACTGCAGAGGTATGCACCGGTCAGCAGTCAATACGCTGCAGGGAATCGCCGGGGTTGAATGTGTCAGGCACTATCATATGCACATGGTCTGGCCACTGATTTTCAAAGGAGATCAATGCAAACACTCTGTCTATTGACGAAGCTGTCAGGCATGATTTTCAGAGAATTTAAGGGAAAAAAGCTATTTACTGGGGTAGACATGCAAGAATAAAGAGATAATTGATATGACAATTGATTGAACAGTAGCTAATAGAATCAAATGTGTTTTTTGTTTTTATGCCAGTGTTTTTTTCTTGGATATTGAAGTCTCAATACAACACATGGAATACATCGACATGGAAATCAAAGTATTAACCTTGTTAGCAGTTGGCCTGCATTCTAGTGCAGTGGTATAGAGGAAGGGCTCTAGTGTCTGTTTGACTCCAGTAGCCATAGGCAATCTGGTTGTGCTCTCCTGATCAAAGGAAATGAGCTTTGTGAATTTCCACCTCAAGCAAACCAAGGACAAGCCCAGTCCCCAGTGGAGATCTCAGTGGAGCATGCCATTACAGAGAGCTGTAGAGAGACACTGTGAGACTTCCAAAGCCTGTGGACTGTGCTAATTTGATGACGGTTCTGGTTTAAGATAGCCATCACTTTGATGAGTGCAACAGTACTCAAGAATGAGATAAAGACATCTAAGTGCTGCTGACATCCCAAATATAACACTCTACAACATGGCAGCGCAAATTGTGACTTATGTGAGTCCTCATCTCCAAGCCTACTTGATAATCAATCTCACCTAGACAACTTAACTCCATCCTCAAGTGGTTAGCACAAAGAAATGAGGCCAGTGCACTCCACTAGGCTCCTTCCGGGTCTGCACCAACATGAACCGAACCAGCCCTGACCTAGACAGAGTCCAGGTAAGCCCCTGGCCAACGTTTCAGTCCTCTAAATATAGAGGGGGGGGGGGCACTCCTGTCATCCGCTAATTAATTAGGCAGTGCTTAGTGACCACAGTCAGAATGGATTATATTCACCTCCCCAACCCCATGGGTTCCCAGCAGAGGCCCACCATGCCAAAAAAAGGAGTGGAGGGGAGCGGGGACTGGTCCATGTTACTATCCATTCATCCATGCACAGCTGGCTGCTAAGCTCATGAGATTCACTGCAAACCTGCACATGAGCTTCGGCCGATTCTGCCCCATTCTAAAAAGCAGAAGGGCTCTCCTCAAATGCCTGCAAAATTCTTTCTGACTCCGATTCGGATTCTTTCTGATGCTTCCGTGCAGTTATTTACTCTCTTACCCGCCCCCCCCCCCCCACCACCACCACCACCAATCCTCCCACTGCTTCACATGGGGTATTATAAAAATATACTTTGAGAGGAGTGAATATTTAATGATCACACGCACCAGGAAGCGTGTGTAGAAGTGACCTAAATCTGAAATAGCAGGACTGAGTTGGCTGTGACATGAATATGTGGGCGAGTTCTGTTGTTGCTCAACAGCGTCGGGATGCGGGAGAGAGAAAGGAAGAATCACCTTCCAACTGTCACTTCTATCCTCACTCCTCCACGCCCCCAGCGATTAAGAGCTCTTCAAAGAGATTTTTTGAACATAGGCATCATCGCCATGGAAATCCTCAGTTGTAAACAAACAGAAAATATGATCAGACTGTCTGGCATAAGGGTTTTCTTTCAGTCAAAGCAGAATTTGTATACTTTTTGAAAAATGGTGGAATCGGTGGAATTTTCCGATACACTGCACATGTTTCTGTTGAACATACCTATCGGAGTTCACCACTCTGAAACTTTGACATGTAACATGCTGCTTGGCTGTGTAGGACAAACTTTATATCCTTTTGAGAGTTATAATTCTGAAGACTCCTGGGATGCCCTTCAGTGAGTTGTCTAATGTTGTTCTTTGGGATCTCACTTGTGACCCAGAGGTTGGTTTCAAAGAGATGGAGTGACATCAGGCACTTTCAGGCCCCCCCAACTGGGCCACACCTCAGGGGACAAGTGAGATAGGGACACAGGACGACCAGCCATACAGTCCATGCATAAATTATTGCTTGAAGCCTGGCTATATATCCAACCTCCCATATGTGACTTTGAAATCGTAAACTCACATTAAATTTATAGTGCAGCATCACCATTAATAAGGTATGTGCAATGAGGGTCTCTCGAGCAGCAGCCTGCTGTACCTCTCCATGTGTGTACTGAAGAAGTACGGTATGAATCCAGTCATTTTTACCTTTTTCATTTCACTCTTGCATTATTTCATTGGTTTTATCACTTCAGCTGAGCAATTCCTATGAGGTAACTTGAAGCATAATAGAAAGGTCACTTCATTTATCTTGAGGTGTGCTGGAACATAAAAAAATTAAGAGTCCTAGATTGCTGCCATATTCCAAGTTCCCAGCCTTCTAATTATCCAACCCCTAATTGCGTTTGTGATTGCTCATCCAAAACCTTTGAAATGTGTGGTTGATTGGTTGAATGTGCTTAGAGAAAATTGGAGTGATGCTACTTTCTAAGAGCATTGGAATTAAAACCATATACAATCACACCCTGAAACAACAGACAGCACAAGAGGCTAGTTGCTCTCACTGTTCTCACAACTGAATTGATTGCCCCACAGCCTCATAGAGGTGCTATCTATCTCTATAAGGCCTTAATTGAAAGCTTGGAGATATAAAAGATCAATTTTGTTTGTCTTATGATGAAGATTAAGAGTTTTATGAATGGAACTTATTTGTATCTGGAGCTGACCTTTTGTTAATTACCACCCACATTTCTTAATTTATCTGCTACTCAATAAATGCCACTACGAGCCTCTGGTCTTCCACCAGACTCTTACTTAGTTTAGAGTCAGGAGAGATCCTGAGCGTAAATGCCCTGCGCCTTTCTTCCTTATTCAGCGGTAGGTGAATTTATCGACTTATATAAACTTGCTGTTTAACGAGGGGCTTATTAAATGGATTCAAAATGGCGTGATGAAATAGAACATGCTCATCACTTGACCCCGTGCCCTCCGCTATGTCTGATTAAAACACCTCACTACAAATCTCATTAGCCAGATAATCTCCAGCTTCAAGGTCAGATCAGTTATTACAATGTGCTCACTACCTCACAGGGAAGCTGGACCTTGTCCTTCAGGGCAGTTCCTTGCCAATTGGCTGCTGCTCCCTGTCTTGTGAACGGATTTTGTGTTAGCACATGTTTTTTTTTTTTTAAACACCTCTACTGCTTTTTTCCCCTGCCGTCTCATCGGGGTGCTGAATTTAAAGGCTGGCTATAAATAAATCACAACTGAATTAATGCAATGCAAATGGCAATCCATTTCTCTCAGCTGGAGGAACAGATTGAGGCCGTCTTAATCTTTAAGCCTTTAAAGGTCAATGGGGGATGATTTACAGGGTGGCAATGGTCTGTCAGGAGTCACCTCCACCAACCATCATGGATTACATCTAGAGATTCCGATAATGTTAACAACTCATTTGGAGATGGTAACAAAGATTCACATAGTGTGAACAACTCAATTGGAGATGGTAACACACACACACACACACACACACACACACACACACACACACACACACACACACACACACACACACACACACACACACACACACACACACGCACACATTGATTTGTCTTCTTCTTCTACCACTACTACTACTATTAACACAATACAAAATATTAGGACACATTCAAACACATGGTTGTGTAAAAATGTCTAGCCATTTAGAAATAGTCTTTCCAGTGGTTTCTTATTTAAAGATGCCATTCACTGGCTCAGAAAGGCTTGCATATGTGTCAAGAGCGAACATTTGGCAGGCAGACAAAATTGTTACCAATGACAAAAGGTAATGGACCACTGTAACCACTTTTCATCACAAATTATTCTAAAAAAACAAATATGTTCAAACCAGTGTGCTTGACAGGGCTAATCACTACAGAGTGAGTACAGGTGTACAGGCGGAGTTTTTTAGGCATGCAGTCTAGCCACATTTACTTTAAGTTTCAGTGTTTGCCTTTCATACAAGGGGGATAACATAACCTGTATATCACTGCAAGCTACATAGCAAAGGGATAGATGGTGCATACACAAACAATCAATGCCTTCTCTGACTTTTGAGGTGTCATATTTGACTTTTGAGTAATAGAAGGGCTTTGAAGGGCTTGAGACTTTTGAGTAGCCTCGTTGACACCAGTCTCTCTCAGTTCAGATTGAGAGTGGGTCTGGCAAAGGTTCGTTGACTTACGACTTCCACCAGGGGCGTAACTAGCAGTGAAATTAAACTTAAATTGGTGCATTAAACTATTTCCAAATCCTTTCAGAAGTGCAGTAATCTTGTAAACGAAGATTTTAAACACAGTTGTTTACTCAATTCCAAAGAAATACACGTCCATGCCAGATTAGCGATTATATCTGTGTGCCCGTGTTTTAGGGACATTGAAAATGGACTTCATTGGCCGCTTGGCCAGATGGACCTGCAGAGCAAATCCCAAATCTGCAAAAGGTTCATATGGGTATTCCAAGGCTATAATTGTGGATTTTTTGCCCTAAAATGTAAGGTATAATAAAGGCCAATATTTGGGCCATTCTGGATTTGTATGGTCTGTAAAACCATCAAAGTCATGCAGTCTACTGTACTGTGAATGTATCAGTGGTGACCCACAAAGAATAATGTCTGTTATAAATCATGCAGTTACTCAAAACATATTCAATTAGCCTTTCCCTGCCAGGGCTGCTTTTACCGTAACAACCTTTGTAATTGACCAAACCAGCGTCCGGTGGAGCTCTTTTATTATCCATTATTCTTATATTGTTTTACAGATTTGCTATAGTAATAAAACATTTATACCATTGTATGAAACCGTCTTACTCTCTTTGGCATGATATGGGGGTCACAGTAAGATGAGCTATTTTCCAGCTTTAATGATGCATGCACAGGTCATAATTACGTAACATTAATACGCTGCTTGATTGCATTAGCGTCATGCAGGGACTTTGCTCTCCCTCTTCTCCTCAAAGCCTCTTCTGCTCTCCCATCCCTCTGTGCTCTCTTCCCCTCATCCCACCCTGACTCACCCTCTACCCCCACTCTCCAACTCTCTCCCTCTCTCTCTTTCCCACTCTCTCTCTCTCCCTCTACCCCACTCCCTTTCTCTCTCTCTCCCACTCCCCCCCTCTCTCTCTCTCTCACTGTCTCGCTCTCACTCTCACTGGCTCTCAGTGTCTGCATGGTGGCAGGCAGGCACTGCACTGTGGGCCTATTAAGAGGTCCTTCAAGGACTGTAGGAGTCTTTGGGGAAGAGAGGTGTGAGTTGGATAATCACATAAGATAGACTGCTGTGCTTTTTCTCTAATTTTTTCTCTCTTTCTCTCTCTCTATCTATCTATCTATATATCTATCTATCTATTGCCCGTCTCTCTCACTGAATCTCTTTTCTTTCTTTCTTTCTTTCTTTCTTTCTTTCTTTCTTTCTTTCTTCTTTCTTTCTTTCTTTCTTCCTTTCTCCACTCTTTGTATCTGCTCTCAGTGTCTTCTGTCTCTCTCTCACTCACTCTCAGTCCTTCAGTGGCCCTCAGCGCTGGGCTGTAATTTCATTGACAGAGCACAAGTGACCATAATTTCACCACTGACTTGATTTAAGTGCTTATGAGAGGGGAGGCGACTGTTATCCTATAGTCTGCAGATGGAAGTGGGTAATTGGATTACTCCTGTTGGAGAGGAATCTGTTCTCATGAGTCCGCCTCTAATACCTCCTCTGAATAAATGAGAAAACAGAGTGTTTGGGTTATTTGCACTGGGGTGCCCCGCCCCGCCCACCACCCCCTCCACAATCTCGATGGGAAATCAAGCCAGTGAAATGTGAAGTAATGATTTGCAGCCCTACACAGTCCAGTGCACAGACATCTGTAATAGCACGGGTACTGGGAGTTCTAAGTATCTCTGCTGCATTTGAATGGATTTATACTGGTTGTTTAAATAAACATGGATTGGGAACACACCGTTACTCTTTTTGCTTTCAAATCCAGTGGAGATCAGCCGTTTGCCATTATGATTGAGGGAACTGAGGCGACTGCCATGGGGGCATAGACTGAGGGGACTGCCATGGGGGCATAGACTGAGGGGACTGCCATGGGGGCATGGACTGTGGGGATTGTCATGGGGGCATGGACTGTGGGGATTGTCATGGGGGCATGGACTGTGGGGATTGTCATGGGGGCATGGACTGTGGGGATTGTCATGGAGGCATACAGGTGTGCCTTGGGGGCATACAGGTGTGCTCCAGTTCTGAGGTTTAATTCTGCAGCTGCAGACCAGACCTCATCTGTCTTTTGCTAATTGCTTTTTGTAACACATGGACAATATTGAGGTTCAGTTACCTCATCTCAGCATAGATGCACTGAAAATGAGAGGGTTCATACTTCATACACCCAGCACTTCATCCTGAATAAAAGGGAGCCATTTTGAAATACACAGCTGCCAAGACATTACTTATGTTAGTGTCTATCAATGTTACAATTAGTCATTTAGCATAGTCAGGACCATCCACAAGTACAGTACCTGTAGAATTTACTATAGTGTTAGCGCTTTGCTCTAAGAATTCAGCTGTAGGGTTGTTAAATACCGGTATGTTAAATTTATTTCACTGAATTGAATGTAATATTTTTGTCCTAATCAAATAGCATAGCATATGCTTAATGTCATCATAGCATATTTCCCTTTTTTTCATTGGCTGAGCAACATGTAGTAAAAGTAGGACTGCAGTGGGCCAGGAATTGCACTTGATATTGCCACTGTCAGCTTTTTGCACTGATCACGTTAAATTAATATAATATTGTGTCGCCCATGTTGGTGTTGATTGTTCTATCAGCATTGTTCTGGCAAGTCTCCTGGGCTCACACTTAAAGCTTTAAGAAACGATTTTGGACTTGAATGAGTAGATATTGATTTAAGTACTTTTTGACCTTCAGCACCTTTTTGTATAGCAATACCTTTGCAGTTTTGGCATGTGATGCATCTGAAAATGCATCCTAATTGATAAATAGTGCTAATTTCATACTTTTCAGGGCTGGCACTGATCACTGGCACTATTTATGTTAAGTCAGTTAGGATCAAGGTTTTAGAAGAGCAACAGAAAAGGCCACTTATGAAGCACAAGCTCATTGGAAGATTTTTTACTGAACAGTCTAAAACAAGAAGAGAAAAAGTCAGGTTTAGTCACAGTTTCATGAAAAAGTACACTTAAGCCACTTAAGGCCAGGTATATTATTTTTTACCATGTGTCAGCAAAAAGCTGAGCTTGTGCATTTCTCATGGCAGTGTGACTGACCCCTTATTTGTTTTGACTTGAGGGAGAGAAAAAGTCAATCTAGCTCCCCCACTGCTGGCTGTGAGCATCACCAGCCACAGCCGCTTAATGAATGCAGCCAGGGAGGGAGAGAGGGAGAACGGGCGTGAGACTCTGGGAGGTGACCGCACCCGATAATGAGGCGCTCTCTGCAGAGAGCCCAGGTGACCTTTATCTGCTGATGTGTAATGAATAGTGTCTCCCACAGAGAGGCAGCGAGGGGGGGACACTGAGAGGGAGTTGGTGAGAGGTAGAGGAGTGTGAGAGAGAGGGAGAGAAAGACAGAGAGAGTGTGTGTGTGTGTGTGTGTGAGAGAGAGAGAGAGGGAGGGAGAAAATGACAGAGAGAGAGAGTGTGTGTACGAGAGAGAGAGGGAGGGAGAGAGAGAGAAGGGGCTAGGCTCTACACTTCGACTAGCTTTTCAAACAGGTCCTGGGAGGATAGCAGAGTCACTGGACATAGCAAGGGGATTTATGTCTAGGGTCTTCGCATGTACCAGGCACGGACAGCATTGTGCAGTTAAGTGCATTTAGCCTTCCCACTCGGCAGACAAGTGGGATTCATGCTCATTAGGGCCTGATTGATAGCTGGTGGGATGCTTGTAATGGCTGGCCTGGCCACACGCTCAACACTGCAGCAGGTTTGGATCCTGCCAGAGAGTTGAAATTGTGGCTGAGTGAATAAGGTCCATCCATTACGATACGATCAGTAATTGACACTGGTTCCTCTCTCTCTTTTTCTCTCTCTCTCTTTCCCTCTCTCTCTCTCTGGTGTATCACTCTCCACTAGTCGTTCTGGTTTATGATTTATGTATGGACAGCATCCGTCCAGTCATGTCCATTATGCCGTCCCATAACACAGTCAGTCATCGGTCCATTATTGCACAGAGCATGACGGACATCATGCCGAGTAAACAATCAATGTGGAACAATCAATAGCAATGATGTGCATCAGTGCCGACCTAAGTTCTCGAAGCGTAACTGTGTGTGTCTCCAGATACTGTGGCCACTTAATCTGGCCTATCGGACATTTTAGACAGTTGGACCAGTTCGCCCCAGCGTGGCCTGATGTGATGCTCATACATGGACTGTCCGCTGGGGACAGCCTTTTTTTTTCTTTGAAGAGTGTGTTTGTGATTCAGAGGGACTCTTAATGGAAAACCTGACACCCTCGTAATTAAGCTCTATTCTCAGACAGGTGATAATTGGAGTGAGGGTTCTGCATGAGCAAATGCGAGCCTGTGTGAGGCGAAGGAATCCATCACGGTACGCTGAGATGTCTTCTCATATTTACTGGCTCTTTGTGATCCACTGAACACCATACCAGTAATGCCAGAGTCAGATCTATTGTCCAAATATTAATATTTTAAATAAAGTTTTTAAATGATTTAATATCCAGAAGCTGAAATACTATTAAAATGATTAAAACCAGTAGAGCTTAAACTATGCTGCCTCTAATAAACATTTCCCAAACTTCTGTGCAAAGATGGAATATCTTACAACCACACAGGCCAGTGAAGCTAGACCAGGCTTGCGTTCCTGGAGTTTAGCTGGTAGAGTTCTGTAGTAGTAGTGGGCTTAATGTGTACTCTCCCCACTGAGCAATTGTGGCCACACTTATACCTTTTCTTAATATAGTTATAGATATAGATATATAGATCGATATATATATAGATATAGTTTTTTCTATAGTTTGTCTTATATTACCTTGCCTACTCGCTGCTGTCCATATTTATTTTATGCTGGTCTCTAGACTTTATTATTGCACTGTTGCACTGTTGGACTTACTCATTTGTACCTTCACCATAACACTCACTCACACAGAGCACCTTACCTTACCTTACTTCATATGTCATTGCAAGCGCCTCTTGATTAATCGCCCACTATGTGGATACTGTTTTTAGAATTGATTTAGATTAAGTGTTTTTTAGTATAATTTGTATTTTAGTATATTTAGTATATTCCTTATCTTCTACTGTCCTTATTGCTTAGTTGTGTTTTTTATATTATATACTTTTAATTACTTTTTTCTGCTGTTGTGTGATGTCTGTATGCTACTGAGACCTTGAATTTCCCCTGGGGATTAATAAAGTATCCATCTATCTATCTATCTATCTCATACTGACTACACGTCTGCCTTACCTGTAACATGTAGAATGAATGAAACATTAAGCAAATTCACAGAGGCCTAGAAAAACAGCAAGACAAACAGGCCTACACTCCACCACCTCATATACAGTAGCAGTATGCTGAATAAAGAGATATCATGGACATGTGTTGTTCTGTGCTGGGAGCAGGTCCAGTGTACCCGTCAAGAGTTTAATGAGTTAATGGTGCAAATCCTTCTGAACTCTTCAGCAGTCAAATAAGCAGTCAAATATGTTTGTATATTATTCATTTCTGAAAGTTACGTAAATTAAGTGTTACATAAAGTAAAAATTAATAAACATTAGTCATGATCCTATCCCACTTGCAGCCTACTTAATGAAAATTAGATGGATTAAGGGATGTTTTAGCATCTACAGTATAAGTACACAATGTTGATTACTGATTGATATGTTGTTCTGCAGTTAATGACATACTGGCCAACTTAAATGCAACTAACAAGGCCTATGTAGAATAATCTGCTACTGTTATTTATTTATTTAGTTGTGTTTATTTTTGTGGCTTTTGCCTTTACTTATGATAAGACAGGAAATGAGTGGGAGAGACAGATTGGAGGTGGATTGGGAAAGGACCGTGGGATGGAGTTGAACCCTGGTCCCTGTGGACACATTGGCCCCGAATATGGCATGGATGCTGCCGCCCGCACCACAGCACCCCTACCCCTACAGCCCCCCACCCCCTGCTATTATTTTTAACTATGGGATTTGTGTTTGGGTTTGTGTTACTTTAGGATAACGTGGACCTGGGCGACCTCATGTTCTCCCTGTGCTACTTGCCCACGGCGGGCCGACTCACCATCACAATGATAAAAGCCAGAAATCTCAAAGCCATGGACATCACAGGAGCCTCGGGTAGGATGGCATGGGCCTACAGTCCTTCATGTGACTCACTGATAAGGCTTAAGAGCATAAGCGCTTAAGTGCAGAAGATTCATGGATACATTTGCAATTAGTGTATCAAGAAGTGCATAGCTACTGTAAGAGTGTACAATCTTCAAGATTATGGATGCATTTATAATCAAGGGGCCTGGCCTTCTTACTGGTCATAAATGAATAATTACAATGACTTATTGAGATTTAGTGAATGTGTACAATGTATTTTTCTAGCTGCATTACTTTTTAATGTTGGGCACGTTCTCTGTTCCTTGTGTCTGTCTCTCTGTGCTGTCTGTGACAGATCCCTATGTGAAGGTTTCTTTGATGTGCAGTGGCCGCAGACTGAAGAAGAGAAAAACATCGACCAAGCGCAACACTCTTAACCCCATCTACAATGAAGCCATAGTTTTTGACGTACCCCCAGAGAACATTGACCAAATAAGTCTTTTGATAGCTGTGATGGATTATGATCGGTGAGACGATTTCAATTTTCACACACAGGTTTCCTGTATGGCATTGCAATCTGACCAGAGCTTGCTGTGAATACACTCTAAAAGGTTTAATGTAAATACCCTGGAAATTTCTTCCGGGAGCACAATTTGAATTTGCTCAGCGAGTCACTCTGGCAATGAATAATGAGGCTCATTACTTATGTCCCTTGTATTGTGGTGCACCAATCACATCGGTGTATCTGATATAGGCGGGCCAGAGGTGAGATAAACAGATGACAGATGTCGTAGTGTTATCCAATTCCCTCAAAGTCTGGAATCAGTCAGTAAACATTGGTCGTATAGTGTTATTCAATTGCGTGCAGTGACATTTTGAAATGCATGCTTGGTGCCGCCCCTCAAGTTGGGCCATTACATTATTCATGGCCAGACCCTTAATCTTTCGGATTTGGGTCTGGAATCTCCAGACTATAATGTAAAAGGGTTGGGTAATATTTATTGTGACATAATATAATGTTGTAGGCTTTTCATGACATGCTCTCACAGTAAATGATAGCTATAGTTTCAGCTGCCTTGATATTGTTTTTTTTGTTTATTTGCATACTGTACTGGCAGAGCTGACTTGGAAAACGAGCAGTAGCGAGTGCACACAGAAGCTTGGCTCTTTAGTTGCTCGTTGTTGCTCAGTGTAAATATTTAATGAGATGATGAGTTTGCCCAACATTATTAACGTTGCTGTGGCTAACAAGGCCTCACAGCCATCCACAGAGAGGAGAGTTGGGGAGCGGGTGCAGTTCCTGCCTTTGGAGAAATGATACGATAACAACCAAGCCCAGCAGGAGCGGCACACGTTTTTTTATTATTTATTTTAGTATTATTATTTTTCTAAAGTACATTTGTATGTTTTCAACTTCTTCCCACAGGGTAGGACACAATGAGGTGATCGGTGTGTGTAGGGTGGGAAACGAGGCGGAGAGTTTGGGGAGAGACCACTGGAATGAGATGCTGACTTATCCTCGCAAGCCCATAGCCCACTGGCATTCACTCATGGAGGTAAGGAGGACCCCAACACCTTTTTTAAGTGTCATTATGGCTCTGTTGTCACAACACATGAGTCTTACTTGAGGTAGTAGAATCTTGGATTGGATACCATTATGTCAATTGATTTAAGTTACTCATCCTATCTAAAACAATGCAAAATGTTGTTTTCCCTAGGCAAGTAATGGGGCTATAAACTATGGTCTGAAGTCTATGTGGAACCTCAGGAAGACCTTAAGTAGACTTAATTCTGAAACTAGAGCAAACAATTTATGCTAGGTTATTTAGGTTAAGTTAGTACACTGTTCTTTTTTTCAAAAAATCAGTATTGTGAAATGCTGAATAACATGAATATCAAAACTATATTTGATGCTGAAAAGTAAGTTCAGTGCTCTTTTTCAGTCAAAAGTCCCTTTATATCTGAGCAGACTTGATCTGACTGTGAATAATAATAATACTTTATTTGTGTTGTCATCAAAGGCTAGAAGACATCTGCTTTTCTCAAAGGCCCAGTTGGCCATTAGGCCAGCATCTGAGAAGGCATGTTGTTTTTTCTCTATTTTATTCAATCGTCGGGCTTTTCACACTTTACTGGTTTGGGCCATTATTGTGAGATGCCGCTGTCCTGCAGTCAGACCACAGACAGACCTCATCAATAATGCATCCTTCAAACCACTCAGGCCAAAGTTACAGTCTCTCCACCAACACACACACACACACACACACACACACACTTCACTATGCAACTGATATCACTTTGCAACAGCTGATGCCTGGTTCTAGAGACGCTCACTGAGAAACAGTGAGGGCCAGAGCTCTTCCAGTCGTAACCATTTTGAAAATTTCATTTAGGCAACCCACCCCCCCCCCCCCACACACACACACAACCACCTCCACCCCCACAAACCTTGACGTGAAACAGAAATTAGACTGAGCCCAGACAAATAAAGGAAATTCAATTAGAGCATCTGAGTCCTTTCTTCTTCTGCTGGTATACTGTGCTGTGAGGCAGGGAGGATATTATCATAGGGATGGCATCGTAACAACCGATTTTGAGGACAGTGGCATAGCGTCAAGCCACGAGGGAGCAGAGCGAACACGACAGGCCATTTCTGAAATGGAATTAAATCTCTCCTCCCCGCCCCTGCACAGTACCGCCTCATGGCTCACTGTTTTGCCTGAAATTAGATTCCTCCTAAGTTCGGCCACCGAGAGAGTTGCAGCTGTCGTGCGATGCTCCATAACCCCACCCCCTCCACCCCCCACCCCCCTCACCCCATCCCCAACTCACTGCCTCCCCTCGAGCAGCTAACTGTTGTGCTCCCCTGTTGCCTTCTCCTCGACTGACCCCGTCACTTGTCTTGTCTCCCATCCCCTTCAGTGGTCAGGGCAGGGCACGACGGGCGGGAGCCAGGGGTCCTGCAACTCCCTCAAGACCCCACCGTCGCCGTGACGAGTGCAGCGCCAAACTTCAGCCAACACGCAAGCACCAGAAGGTCCAATCATAGACATTAAAACAAAAGGTGGAGTGACAAGGCGATTTTTGAAGTTACCTACCCACAAACGTGACATTCCTGTGATGCCTGCACCAGTGTGCTCTCTAAGAAAATAGGAGAAGGTCTTTATTGAGCTGCATGTTCAGTGGCTATATATGGCTAGTGTTTTGTTTTATAATTGTTACAAATTACAAGGGTTTTAGTTAAGAGGCTAATATTTTTCAATAGTCATCTTTCATGTCTGCACCTAACTCATGTGTTTTTTTAGTACAATGCATGGATTCTGTTTTGTACAGTATTATTGTTTTTTGGATTTCTTTCATGACAACTGTCAGATCTTGTAATATTGTGGAAACACTGGAACTGTAACATGACAATGGATCCCTACACCTAGTATGTAAATTGTACTGACCAGATGTTACTATCAAATATTTATATATAAAACTTTATGTCATCGGTAATCACACCCTTTGGTTCATCGCACCTGATTGTAATGGGAGAGACCTTTTGCATCAAATCATACAAGTGCAAACTTGTAAAGAGTCAGTTACAGTCTCATAAATGTATCACAACTGTGTCTGTGAAGCCCTCATGGTATTTCGTCAATGATTTCGACTTGAGACATTTACAGACAGATCTGAGCACTCCTGGTCAGGCTGAGCTTTACTTCACCAAAAACACAAGATTCCAGCCTCCTTAAATGCCACTTAAATGCTTAAAATGTCAAATGACTGATGTCAGACCTGCAGAGAGGGAAAATGTTGATGGAAAAACCAAGAGGACGAGAGAAAAACACATTGAAATCTGTTTGGCATCAAACATATTCAGTGCAAAAGCCATCTGAGGACAAAACAGTGCGTCATGATCAGATTGAGTGGCCCTGACTCCCTGAAACCCCTCATCAATCAGTTGGAGCAAGGCGCCCAACCTTTATGAAGGGGTAGATCCCCCGCCACCAACAGTCTAGAGAGCACAATCCTTGACAGCAGGGGGAAACAGCTGAGTACTCACCAACACATAAACCTCCATAATATCTATCTATGGAAGGCTGTCAATATTCTACTGACAGATTACATTTGGAGCAGACTCACAGCATTACTAGCTATTCTACACAGCTACTGCTGTAAATTAGATAGAAATCGGTGCTTTGGGAGCTGACCTGTAGATGGCTGTATATGTATGCATCAAGATACAGTATGAAGCGTGAAACACATGGTGGGATATTTAGCGGAACTAGCGAAATGTGCATGTGTTTTGTGTTTATTCTGCTGGAAAGCAACAAACATTTATACATGTGCTTGTGGCTTGTTCTCAATGTGTGGACTAACTATGCAGGAAGGAGTAGTTTAATACTTGACGCCGCAGTGAATGGCAGGCCCCATTAATTTTGAGCACAGATACATTTGATATGGGCACACATTCCAGGCACATGCTGAAGTAGGACGCAGCTAGCGTGACCATATTCTCAGGGGGCTAACTGGATAACAGCACTGCAGTGTACATGCACAGGATCCCCATTCACAGTTCACATAACTGCAAATGAATCCACCCAGGCCACTACAGTGGGGGAATCAGTAGGCTACCTGTTTTAAAAGGGTCAATCTGTGGCCGTGGCAAATGCAGCCTTGAAACCTGATGATAAAGGAGGAAAATGAGGTCATAGGCTTTTGTCTGGCTGTTGAAAGCAGAATGAGTGTGTGTGTGTGTTTGTGTGTGTGTGTATGAAAGGGGGTGCATTTGTCTCTGTGTGCATGTCTGTGTGTCTGTGTGTGTGTGTGCGTGTGTGAAGGGGGTGTGTTTGTCTCTGTGTGTGCATGTCTGTGTGTGTGTGTGTGTGTGTGTGTGTGTGTATGCACGCGCACGTGCCAGCACATACATGCACACGTGTTTGTCACTGGAGGGTGGGTTAGAAGGAGCGGGTCAACATTACTGGCGGTAATCATCCACTCTCTAAGCAGCCCCTCCGTCTCTTTCCCTCCCTAATTAATGTTTGGAGAATGAATTATTGAGCAGCGGGATCCCTCCGAGGTGCAAAGGGTCCCTGAATGGGATCTGGCACCTCGTCACCTGTTGGAGGAGAGAGTCACAAATGGAGGGGAAACAGTTTGAGGAGAGACTCTTTTTGGGAGGCAACAGCTGTGGGACTGACTCACAATCCCCATCCTCATCCCTCATCCACCAGCAGATTGGCTGGTCTATTTTCATCCAAAGCAGTCGAGGACTCCTACAAGCATAATGAGGAGTCAATTCTCTTTTGCAGTCACCTGTAGTAACAGGAATTTTGTGTGAACCAGGGTTTCCCATGCAATTACACTGGGAACTGACAGACTCTTAAAGCAACACCAAAGAGTTTTTTGCACCTTAAAATAATGTTTCCAAAATCGTTTCAGTGGTTCATTAACTCGTAACAGGGTGAACGGCACTTCTGCATTCGCTTCGCGGCCCTCTATCGGCTATAACTATGTACTATGTAAGTTTGCCAGATCGGGTAGCGGATCTGTAGTTCGATGGAATGAGACATAAGTAAAACTACAAATTTGACTTGCATCTGAAGTCGCAATACATCGTACTTTCATAAAATCATGCAACATATTCTACCTTGTCTGTGGACATTGATATTTGCAAACCCGGTGCTGGATAAACAAATAGTGCGTTTGACAGAGGAAAAGTTATTTGGTGTTGCTTTAAATATTCTGACACTATCGCTGGGTCAAATCATCAAAAAAGCTATGAATGGATTTAGAGGTACCAGGTAAGTGGAGGCTCAGAGTCATTAAAGCACACTCCTCATTTGATGAGAACTAAATAACCTTTTCCAGTGACTGCCATTGCCATGCACTTGCCATGTTCAACATTGTATTTAACAGGGCTGTGGAAGTGAGTCAGTGCCGAACAGTTTGCATTTTAACAAAACAATTAAGAGATACTAGGGTGTATTGTGTGGGAGGTTGTTAAGTTTGCTAGATTTTTTTCCTCCTACATGGTAGCAGAAAGATAAGCGAAAGACAAATAATTATGGTCTGTTCTCTACACGCCCACGCATTTCGTATTTTGCAAAGTGCCTCACAAGTTCCTGGAGTCTGTCGGATCTGTCCCAAAAATGAAACGTTTTCACACCTCATAAACCTTTGCATCACACAGTGTCAAAAGTGCTGACAGCCCTGTTTCTCTCACAGACATGGTTCACACTCTCTGTCGCACACAGTCACACACACACACACACACACACACACACACACACACAGGCTTACAGCATAAGCCATAGGTGAACAGCTATGTGCCAGTGATGTCCTCTGTCTCTGTTTTCACTGAAAGGTCTGACCTAAATACCCACTTAGCGTCCAGTCCAGCATTGACTATTCTTTAACACTGTGTGTGTGACAAATCACAAGAGGTTTACACAGACCTGCTAAAACTTGTGCTTTGTGAAAAAAAATGCCATTTTACCTGTTCCCATTTTTGATGGCCTTCAGAGGCAAGAGAAAATCAATCATTTTGTTCAGTCAGGATTGTGATGCCTTGCCCTCAGTATCTGGTTTTCTGCTGTCTTCCTGTGACTGGAAGTCTTCATCCATTTCCTTTTAAGATGCTGGTAGCTAATTACTCTTCATCAAACATTCATGTATACAGAAATAGGAAGCTATGTGAAAACCTGCTGTTTGACTTGCTGCTCATGCCCTTGCAGCAGTTAAGTGTGTTCCATTTACTTGCACATAATACATTAGTTCAGTAATTGCAACTAGTGTTTTAGCGACATAGTCCCTGCCAAACGAAACAGAATAATGACCTGTTTTCCCCCAAAAAAACAAATAAATATTCATTGACAACATAGATATATAAGTGCCATAGCTGTGGGGAAATGAAAGCCACCTCTACAAGAAAATTAAAGCTAGCCTGAAAAAGAGGGGATTTGCTAACAAGGGGGCTTATTCAGTGTCTAGACAAGACTGTGCTAGCTAACAAGGAGCTTATCCAATTACGTGGGGAGAGAAATTAGTGTATTTGTGTGTCTCCATCAGCCCCACTGAGGGATGGGGAGAAGAAAGTAAGTCTGATCTAATCTTGTGGTTAATAAGGCACACAAATACCATCATATACAACATTTATTATTTATTATTTCTAAATCAGCATGTAATGAACACCAATTTGTATAATAATATGACCTTGTCTTGGTTCCCACAAAGGGTTATCTCTGTAGGTAATCCATCTGGGAGACTGTTAACAACATCACTGACACTGACAATGAAGCGAATATATGCGTAGCACATTTGTATAAGGTACCTGTTTTGAAATTCAATGGCCAGATGAATGATGGATTTCCAGAGCATACCACACTGATAGCTGGGGGCCATGCAAGTAGAATTTTGCCAAATACCACAAGAATTGTTCTGAAATACCACTGGCAACACCATAGGGAAAAGAGGAATTTGAAGTTAAAACAAATATATTAGGCTGCTACAGCCATCCTCTTCTAACCTGACCCTAGCCAGATGAATTTTGCTCCGCCTAGCTCCACTCATCCATCTGGAACCAATCCATTGAAGTGTTGCTTCAGATAGCTGGGCCCAGAGCCATAGAGCCATCTCTCTATGGCTCTGGCTGGGCCTAATCAAAAAATGCTTGCATATGATTGAATAAGCCCATAGATATATACACTAGATGTCGCCTTCTGCTTCTCAGCATGCGTCAACACCGCCGCCATCTTTGTACAGGGATCTGAAGCGCTAAACTAGTTCTGTATTGTCAGCGTTACCTATTTAGCGACGTTTGGCCATCCCCAGCGATAGAAAACCTTTTTAGCGATTAGCGACAAATTTGGGAACTTCTCACAATGATGGCAGATCGGCTTCTTTGTTGTTGAAACGTAAGAAAATCTCCTTTCTCATGGCTTTGTCATTTATGAATTCAGCTACATCTCGTTTGCCCATGGCACTGACCCATTATTTAAAAGTAACGACTGGCGTAGCCTATGTAGGCCTAGTAGCAGAGGTAAATGTTCTACAGATCTACAGCAACTTCTGGTGAGATTACAATTTAGCCTACATGAGTAAACGACACGAGGGGTATGTGGCCTCAACCAGAGCCTGTCTAGAAGAGCCTGTTTACTTTCATTGTATCGAACCTGGTTGCAGTTTACTCATTGTTCCTCTAGGGGCCGCCGCTAGCTAGTGCAGAATGAATGGGAGTCTATGGGGCTAGACGGGTAAAATGTATCTTTATTATCGTCTTAAGCTTAGTTTTCTCTAGACTCAACCATAAATACATGCCTGTCAGTTGGAACAACCCAAAAAACTAGATAATTGCTTGAGATTTTGACGATTTATGGTGATTTTATTTTCGCTAGATCTTTGCCCAGATTGACGCTAATGCATTATAGAGGAGTGGATCACTGAAGCAAGATGGCGTCTTGATTGACGCATTCGTTCCAATGAACAGCAGTAGTCAAGGCGACATCTAGTGTATATGTCTATGGAATAAGGGCGCATTCAGAGCACCTCGGAATGACAAGGACCGCCCCCATGGCTAGTTTGTTTTTCCGACAGCAAGTGTTCATGTGCTTTGCCAACGGAATGTGTGACAAACACGGATGCCACAACAAAGGTTAAAACATACACTCACTAATCCTAAACAAACAACTGTATTTTCTTAAACTATAGTGTAAGATGCTCGTGAAAGAAAGATATGCAGCTTTCAAGTGATAAAAAGGGCAAATTCCCAAGTTCACATTAAAACTGTTGGACATGAAAGGCCACATGGACTACAACGTGACGACAAAAGTGATGACGAGCCCCTAACTGGGCAACTCTGTTAGCAAAATCTAGCCCCAGTTTCCGACCTCTGACTCACACATTACGTGACGTGAATGACGCGGAATGATGATGTTTTCACTCGGAGAAAGGTTTTTCCGAAGCTCATGAACGCTAGGTATGTCACATCAATGAAACTCCCGCCCTGCGTCCTAATTGGCTGTACCATAAAATCGGTTGCAGAAATCACTCTCAATGGAAGAGGTCCCAGATGGATGTGAGTGAAGCTAGGCGGAGCTAAGCGGAACGAAATTCATCTGGCTAGGGTCAGGTTAATCCTCTTCTGCAAGCCCAGTGGTCAAGTCTTTAAGGGACTGTTCGTTATTTATAAACGGGGTCACCGGAGGAAAATAGGGGAGAGTCATGTCTTTTTATTCTTTGTTGAGGGGAGGGTCACCTAACTTTTTTTCTCCTAACTTTTGTCTAGGAGGGGGGGGGGGGGGTCACCCATCTTTAGTATTAATGAAAACAGCAAAAAATCAAAGTGGCTTGTTTGATTGTTGATTTCTGTCGTCATATAACGTTCTCTTTCGTTCCATAGCTCTGTCAACATTGAACAATGAAAATAAGGGAGATTTCCCGGGTTTCTCACGCAAAATACGGAAAATGTGAACATTCGTCCCCATTAACGTTGGAAGGGTTGGAGCAACAAAGTAATAATAATAATAATAATCTTTATTTATATAGCACTTTTCAAAACAAAGTTACAAAGTGCTGTACAATATCAACATAAATGAAAATGCAAATAAGATATAATAATATAACAATCAAATAATATATACTAATTCAATTAGAACTTAACATAAATTTGAAAAAGGAAAATAAACTTACACTGATAAAACTTACTGAAATAAAACTTGACACTGAAATAAAACTTACTGAAATAAAACTTGACACTTAGGTAGCCTACTTTATTCACGCCTAACAGCCTATATCCATTTGGTCAACTTTATCCAGCCCTAAAAAAGCTACATTTAACTTTGGTTTACTTGTAGTTTACCGTGTAGCCTAACTTTTAACAGTGTGCATGCTTAAAGGTAAACTATGCAGTATTGGCAATTTCCTTCCTTCCTACTGTTTTCTCGGTTTTTGCTTCTTTTTCACTGGCTCTGTCATGACGAATGTCTGAGAAACTCCATCTCTACCCTTTTCTAGCCGGTGCCTGGTGTATAGTGTGTCTTTAACATAAAGCATAGGCTACCTGTGCTTCATTCATCCACACATCCAGCTCCTAACGTTTTGACAAGCATTTCTACCAATTGACCTTGTTCCTGCCCATCTCTAGCTTTGCTGTCTCCATCCTTTCTGTTTTTGTTGTTTGCTAAAATATATATAGTATTTATTGGTTACCAGCAACAAGTGCAATTTGTTAATCGCTGTCATTCTCTCTCCTGCCAACAAAAATGTGTTAGACTGTTCCAAGTAGCAAAAATGTGTTAGACTAAGTTCCAAGTAGCCAGTTTATGGTCTACAGTGTAGAGTTGGTAAGTTATGGTAGGCCAACTTGGAGTGATACAGGGGGAATTCTTTGTCTACTCGTAGCTGAGTAGCCTGGCAGGTGCGCACGTAGACATAGCCTACGGCCGAACACTGCAAGCGCCAATGAATCATGTTCTTACGACCATAGATATAATATAGCTACTACGACAACCACGTCCTTAACTTAAATAGGCCTAGGTTAACATCACTCTGAGTTCGCATTCAAGCAAGCAAAACAATGATTTGAATACATCTGTTTCACTGGAAGGGCAAGGGGTAACAACAGGACAACAGTAGTTATGAGAGTATTACAGTAGGCCTAATATGGGATATTCTACGGGAAAATATTAAAACGGCAAGACAGCGGGGAAAAGTTAAAATGATAAACCCGAAATAGTTGGCATATTTTTGGTATTTTTCGGTCCCTCTGATTATTTGTGAAATTGTGCAAACGAGTCATTTGAGAAGGAAGGAGTGTAGCAAGCTCCCAAATTGACGCTCGTCTGAGAAATTTGAGTTTTGGATAATGTTCAGCTTCGGCAGCTTTACAATGACTGAGGAAGCCTAGAGACGAGTCCATAGCAACAAGTTCATGTGTTGAATTTGTTATTACCCAGTGTGCTTTGTTGAATGGTCTCAATGTGTTATTGTTTTATTTCATGTGAATACTTACTAGAGGAGTAACTTATTTCAGGCTAATGCAGTTGCAGGAAGTGTGCATTTAGTTTCCATGCTTATTGTGTTTCCACAACAATGTCAGTGAGTAGCCTAAATCTACTGAAATGGCCACCATCTTGGTGAAGTGTGATGTGTAAGATCAGAAAGCAGAGGTTGCTTTTAGAGCGGAAGGCTATGTCGATGTGTTTTCATAGCGCTTAAGCGCGTGGGCGGAAGTCATTGACAATTGGCCGGGGAGGGTCATGTCTTTTTTGAAAATGCCGCTGGAGGGTCGTTGAAAATGTTCTTGCAGGCAGGGTCATGTAACTTTGGATAGAAACACTCAGAATCCTTCCGGTGGCCCCGTTTATGAATAACGAACAGTCCCAAAGCTCTGTTTCTGAGCTAAAAAAATGCACTTGGGCCACTGGCTGGACTATTGAAACTCTGTATTTAGTTCTGAACCAATCTACCCTAGCTAGATTTTGATTAGTCCAAAATGCAGCAGCTAGGATTCTTACTGGAACTAAGAAACATAAGTCCTGTGCTGGCCCAACTCCACTGGTTACCTGTCAACAGAATTCATTTTAAAGTTTGCTTTTTGTTCTTCTTTTTTTTTTTTTTTTGGCACCACAGTATAGCTGTGACCTTTTAAGTTCCCACTGTCCTTCTAGGCCTTCTAGGTCTTCCTCGCAACATCTTCTCTCAGTCCCCAATGCAATCTTAAAAATAAAAGGTGATGAGGCTTTTTCTGTTGCTGCCCTGTTACTCTGGATTCTGTTACTCTGGAATAATCTCCCAATAGAAATTAAGTCCTGTCCCACCATCTGTAGCTTTAAATCAAATTTAAAGATCCATCTATTTTCTTTGGCCTTTAATGGCCAGTAATTCTCCCCTTGTTTATTTATCTATCTTATTTCTATTTCTTTTCAGCATTATATTAACTGCCATCTTTAACTTTACTGTACATTTTCTAGGCCTATAATAGTAGTAGTAGTTTTAGTAACCGTATCTTCTTTTATCTACAATCATATTCAGTTTATCATTATCATTACTATTATTTTTTGTATTTATATTTATTTTTTGTCATTTATATTTTTTTATTACTGTATTTATTTGATTTCTGTGAGCACCTTGTGTCAATTGCATTGCGTTTAAGTGTGCTATATAAATAAATGTGACTTGACTTGACTTTAAGTTGAGCTATTAGACTGTGAAACAATTCTACTATCACCTTTTCAATAGTGAGCCTAGCCCTTTCTGCCCCTTACTGCCCATTCACAGTCTCCCATAAACACACCTTGCTTGATGGGTTTGGGCAGATGAGCAGCACTTTGCTTTTCTGGGATAAGCTTCTCTAATGCTTCAGTTTTATAGGCCCTTAGCTGACCACCGCTCTCTCTGTTCATTAAAGCTCATTAGTACCAGCTCATTCATGTGGGTTCTCTCATCCACATGCTGAAATGGGAAGAGTAACTAGTCACACTTTTGGGAAGGAAGTTCCCTCTTATCTAGCCATCAGCAGAAAGCTACTGTGTTTTTTCATGTTTATGGCGAGAGGATCACAACAATTAAAGATGCCTCCCTCTGGCAACAGTGTATTACACAGAGAGGGAAGCTAAGCTTGCATCGCGGTACCGTTCACTCGGCAGGGATCGGGGAATTATACATATTTAACAACTACTTCTATTTTGGTTTAATTGGTTTATGCTTAAAAACAGAAAGAGGCAAACCCAAATTAGACTAGAGTGTGTGTCACAAAAAAGTACAGAATGCCTCTTAGAAAGCATGGGATTTCGAAGCAGTGCCAGTCATATGGGTGTCCTCTGTTGGGATGGGAAAAATAGATCATGAATTATGCATGGCCTTCCTATACTTCACAGCGATGGATTTTTTTAGAACTGGCCAGCGCATGTCACTCAAAGGAACCTCCCTGGGGACAGCTAAGAAGATACGAGGCAGCCGTATAACTCTCGGCACAGCAAAGGATGCTTCCTTAAAGGAATTATCCGGAGTAAAATGCACTTTAGATCAATTTACGAATGATTGGGAGTACATACGTTGAGTTGACATCAAAATCATGTCATTCGGATGTGTTCTGAGAAAGTTCGAAATGTTGCTGCTGCAGCTGGCGTCTTTAGGGGAAAGTCCGTAGGAGTCGATTGCCGAGTGTGGAGTAACACGCTCTGGAAATTCACAATTTCGTCACCGTTTTTTTTTTTTTTTAAAAAACATAGTCCAGTATTTCTTTCGAAATTGAAATGAAGTTGTATGGACTGGATTATGATTATGTTTTTTTTTTGTTTTTTTTTAAAAACGACGACGAAATTTTGAATTTCCAGAGCGTGTTACTCCACACTCAGCAATCAACTCCTACGGACTTTCCCCTGAAGATGGCAGCAAAGATGGCAGCAAAGATGGCAACATTTCCAGATGGCTCATTCTCTTGCCGTCCCTTTCGAGCTAATTGCCAGAGCCAAACCGAAAATGCTTTTGGTAGCCTATCGGTATGCCGCTCCAAAAGAAACGCATGTCTAAATGCAGGTTAGAAATATTTTTAAAAAGCCTGCCTCGAATACCAGCCTGCCTCAAATAAAGATGATGATGATGAATGATTTATGCTAAGCAAGTAGCCTGGATTATTTTATGATTGTTAGTAGACAAACTGGCTTCAGATATCCAAGAGTGAATTTGAGATTGTGCCGTCTTACAGTACTCTAGATGGCTGTGGTTAGTGATGATGCTGTTAATGGGGAGTTTTACATAGTTAGCGCAAATCCTATATGTTATTATTTATTTAGCGTACCTATAAAGCTTTTTTTCCTTATCAAAAGTGAGGGGGACGACGGCTGTCTCTTCAGCACTGCAGGGGACATATCCCCCACATCCCCCGTGCCTCCTGCGCCCCTGCTCTATCCGACCACATAAAGACCTCGGGATACTTCGGTTTGGCTTTAGGGACCATCTACTCACTACCTTGTAAGTGTAATGTTGTTTGGAACTGTAGAAGGGGTATAAAAATAGAGTTTTGTAGCGGCGAAATGACTTACCCTGGTCACTTCCAGGCTAACGAGTTTTGACGGTAAAATCGAACTTTCTCAAAACACATCCGAATGACATGATTTTGATGTCAACTCAACGTATGTACTCCCAATCATCCGTAAATTGATCTAAAGTGCATTTTACTCCGGATAATTCCTTTAAAGGTTTAACCCTTTACTTCTCCTTTGGGATTATGCGGTGGACTCCGTCTGCTGAAAGATCAGTCTGAGAAAAGAAGGAGGTCTGGGAATGTGCTGAGTTGGGTTGAAACAGTGCGTGCACCCAGAAAGTCAGTCGGGACAAATAAAAACAGAGAACGGGGCCATTTTTATGCGATCAACTCTCATTTCAAAATCAACAACAAGATTACAGATCTTTGGTGTGGAGCTAAATAGCTTTCACATGAAGAGAGAGAGAGAGAGTGCCAACAACAGATGCACAACATCTGAAAAAGCTTTGATCACACATCTGAGAAAGGACTGTCTGTAAGGCTGTGTGTACTTTCAATGTGCCCAGTGCAGAGAAGTTACATTAGGAACAGAGAGTTGCAACCGGACCCTTCAAGCCACAATCATTTCATCAGTGTCAATTAAAAACAAGCCTGCAACACACACACACACACACACACACACACACACACACACCCTCGAGCCAAGCAGATATCACAGCTGAACTCCATTTCCTGTCTAGGCAAGGTCCAGCCACTTCTTTTCCATCTAGAATCGCCTTGCAAAAGTGCAGAGGAACTCAAGTGGGGATGGAGGATCTAGTTTTTGATGATCATGAGGAGAGTACTCATATAGATGGGCCAAGTAGCTAAAAGCTAATGGCAAGTTTAGTAACATATGCTTGTTGTTGCCTTATTACACTTTCCTCTCTTGGTACTGAGTCATAGACTTTATATATCGATATGTAAATAGAAGTGTGTGAGGGAGGTTTCAAAGCTGGACTGTGGGAGGGAGAACAACAGCCTTTTAAGCCTGGACCTCCGAGGGCTGTGCATCTTGGCTGCGGGTTTTAATTATTTTTCTACACCAACTCTTCGGTGCAATCACCCAGGAAATCCACTGGGCTCTAAGATCTGCCTGTGAATTAATTACCACCCTGCAATCGGCACAAAATAACAGAGCCAAACCTGATATGACAGGATGAGAAACATCTGAAGGGAAAAAAGGCTGACAAACTGGCAAAGCTGACACAACACTGCGTAAACAAAAGAGGGGGATACTTCAGATTAAATTAGATATAATTATTATTATTATTATTATTATTATTATTATTAGCTACTCCACTTGGTATGTTTAACATTTGATCTTGTGCAACTGATTGAATTATGTTAATCGTTGGATACTTTATGTAAAGCATGATAACATCTTATTAACACTGTGATTAATGATTTGTTTGTTAAGTGAACTGTAATTAGATAATTTAGCTTAATCCTATAACTGAAAAATTCAAAACAAACCACAGGCATTCAACCCCATCCACTTGGTTCCATAAAGTGAACTTGTGAACTGCATCTAGCATCGGACACAACTCTGTCTGTCAGGAGAACTGGAGGATAGACACCGATGAGCGTGTCACATCATGAAAGAGAGGCCCCCCATCACACACGTGTGAGTGAGAGGCCTGCAATCTGATAAAGGGTTCCACAGCTGCACAATATGTGTCAGACCTATCAGTTATTTATACAACACTGACCTATATTGTGTACAATTGAACCAGTGGTCAGATTGTGGAAAGTTGTAAAAGTTGGTTAGAGGATCTAAAAAATTAGGGCATAGACAAACATACATATTTCCACAATCTCTATAAAGCCACCAGGTTAGCCTCTTTCCAGGCATGAATTATACTCCCTGATATTATGCAGCACCACACGGGTGGCTTTCCGCAGGGGATTTCAGATAACGTCCTTTGAAGTCTCCTGACAAAGTCATTATATGCTGATCCGTGCTGATATCCGGCCGATAGTTAGGACAGCCAGAAAACAGAGATGTGAGGGAGTTATGGAAATGTGACAGGAGGACTAGTCGGGTTCACAGGACTTTGTCAGGGAGCAGCTAATGGCTCCTCCTTACAAGCTAGTGAAGGGTGCGTCTCCTGCTATTTCCTGCAGTTGCATAATACCTTGCTGGATGTCTGACTTCAGTCGCAGAGAAAGTAATGTTTTACTACGCACCTCTTCAGCTGCACATTTTCTGATACTACAGACAATAATTGATGTCAGTTATCTTATTAGTCTGTGTTTATCTACACCTGAAACAGGACATCCATAAATCAGTAAAGGCTTTCTATCTGGCTCCCTATCCATGCATTATCCAGGGGCATTTATATTTGGTGATTATCCCCATAGCAGCGTTTATGGACAACTGAATTCTTGACACATTGGTTTCGATTTTTGGGCTTGAACTGTATCAGACTGTGCAGAGAAATGTGCGGCAATTGCAATTATACTGGCTTCAGCATCAATACCCAGGTCATGTGTTCATCCTAGTGAACTAGTGAGAGTTGCATTGTTATTGTTCATAACTGTCACTGCCGTCCCCAGCAACTTGGTCTGACTTAAAACTGCCTGCTAAGTTAATAACCCATCACACAGTCTCCAAATTATTAGAAATCTTTGATTTTCTGCCAGTGATTGGGTGGGGCTTTGTGACAGTAGCAACATCCCCATTTAAAATATGGTGATTTTAATCGGTAATGTATCTTAGCAAATAAAGGTTTACCAGACATGATAAACTAGTATTATTTTCACTAAACATAAGGCAGACTACATCCAAATAAGGAGTAAAGTGAGTAAAGCTTCTCTGACATTTAAATGTATACTGCATCTTCAGTAATCAAATTGAATCTGTGTTTGATACCAAGAGGTTAGGTGTATGTCTAGAAGGCATTTCTCAAAAAGGAAACATGTATTCAGAGCAGAATATTACTGAATATGACTGTGATATGAAAGCAATTTTATGCAATATGCACAACTAAATAGCAGTAGAGTAGTTTTGTACCAGCATGTCTCTCCTGCCATATAGTCATAGTAACTTTTAGCCACTTACACAAATTACACAAAATTACAGAAACACCACATAGATTCTCTACAATTAGTTGGTAAAAGCAACATTGCCTTCAGTTCCCCCAGAACATTTTGTATTTACAAACATAAGTTAACTCAGCTATGGTTTTGACCAAGCTACGTACACCACCTTACATCGGAACTCTTGACCCTGTCCTTTTATCTCTTGTCATATGGCATAAAAAAAAACAAATGGATGCATTTTTTCATTTCAATAGACCAATAATATCCACAAGACAATACATTCTTGAGCCATATTATGGTGAGCATGCAGAAATTGGAGTGGGACATGAGGTTCCAAACATCTTATTACGAAGCAAACCGAGGTAAATTGCAACAATCAAGAAATTCAATTGCAATTTTGGATGGATGCAGTGTGCAAAATGTTATGTTCACTCAGGGCACCTTGGGTCCTACCAGAAGACAATCACAGATAATTCAGACCTGCCAACAGGAGTGACAGCTATGAATTATCCTCCTGCTGCTTATATTACAGACAGCAAAAGATTTAATTACTGTCACTCTTTTTTTCTTGCTGACAAAGAAATCTCATTTCTGACAAATATTACAACAATAAACGTTTAATGTGTGTGTGTGTGTGCAGACTGCAGTTCTCAACTCAGAAGTGAGATTTGTCTCAATGCATTTTCAACGCTAAATCCACACAGAACCAAACACACACACACACACACACACACACACACACACAAAAACATGCCAAGGGAGCTATGAAAGCACTGCGCCATTGGGAGGCAGAGCAGGCATCATGAGATCCTCCTGGACAACAGCTCCATTATGAGGCTCAGCGGAGCAGAAGTGCACCTGCGGGAGCACGGAACACTACGCCCTATTGAATCTTCTCCAGCCCAAATGAAGGCCATTCACAGTCTCCTGAACCAAGAGAAAGGGAGTGTGGTAGCTCAGTCATCAAGCAGCACAAAGCCTTGCTTCAGGTTTGCCGTGAAAACTCAGGGTCACGCCGACATGAAAATAGGATACTGACAGACTTATCTGACAGTTAGAGGATTTCATAAAGGTTGTATTGAATTGTTACAGCTGCTACTCTGTAACTCTGCTTACATTTATGAGGTACAATTCCACATATCGCCATAAGTAATTAAAGACATGCAAAGAATATGTTGAGAAAAAGGAACAGCATAGAGCCCATCTGGCAGTGAGGGGTTGGTAGAGAAAAAAAACAACACGAGTGTGTTGTCTAACTGACAAAACGCATACTGCAATGAAACTGAAACAGCAGAGTGTTTCCACTTAATATTCTAGTTAATGCAGAAATCATGTTTGGTTATTACTATTTAAGACCAAACCCATTTCCTGTCCACTGCATTATGCATCAGCCTACATAATTGATACGAGGAGTTATAGACAATTGTGCATTGTGGTCACGATGCATGTATACTATCACAACATTGTGAACTGTAAGTGTCATGATGGAGGGATTTTTGTATTCATCTGGTGAAGTGCTCCCAACCTGCAATATCTGAAAAGATCACTGATGATGGGGGGGTAGTCTGAGGTACACTGCCTACCATGGATCTTACCAGGCACACTGGAAACTGCTGAAAAAGACATGTGACTCCCTCTGGTGGACATATCTGCAATACAGTAAAACACATCTTTTTTGTCTATTGGAAAGTGTAGCAGAGACTTTCTAATGAGGAGACACAGCACTCAAAGAATCTTCCATAGAAATGGCAAAAGTTGACATGTGAATATCGTGCCAATCATGTGGTATGTTGTGAATACATCGTGCCCATCATGTGTTGTGATCTCGCAGCTGGAGCGAGGTTGGTGTGTCGTGATTCGTGAAGCCTTGCGCACATGCAGTTCTGACCGAAATAGATGCCCAATAAGTGCCCAAAAAAGTGTTACACTATAGTCCCTGAGTGGAGGGACTTGCCTAAAAGGACTTTGGGTGTAGCACCTTCAATAACTGAAGCACTGAAGCGTCAGGAATCATCAAAAATATTAAATTACCTAAAATCCATTTTGAAAACATCTTATAAAGCCAAAGCAGAAGGCAGAACATGTAGGAACAGAAGAACAACAGATTGGGTAAAACTTTCCTTGACAGTATCAACATAAGAGTGACAGGACACTGTCATGAACAAGTCATAAACGTTTATGACATAACGCTTCTGTTATTAAAGCAACACCAAATAACTTTCCCTCTGTTGCACGCACGCTATTTGTTTATCCAGCACCGGCTAGGCAAATAACGATGTCCACAGACAAGGTAGAATATGTTGCATGATTTATGAAAGTACGATATATTGCGACATCAGATGCAAGTCAAATTTGTAGTTTCTTATGTCTCATTCCATCAACTTGATGGAATGAGACATAAGAAGATGCGCTACCCGATCTGGCAAACTTACATAAGCGACTGCAGAAGTGCTGTTCACCCTGTTACAAGTTGATGAACCACTGAAACGATTTTGGAAACATTATTTTAAGGTACAAAAAACTCTTTGGTGTTGCATTCGGTTTTTGTCATGGTTAGGGTTAGGATTAGGGTTAGAGTTAGGATTAGGTTTAGAGGTTGGGATTAGGGCTAGGGTTAGGATTCAAGTGTCATGACAGTGTCATGTCACTCTTATGTCCATCCTGTCAAGTAAAGTGTAACCACAGATTGTGTGCCTTATCCAAGATAATTCATGTCATGAAACAAATCAAACATTTTACACAAAAAAATCTAATTGACTTAATTTCCTATTTTTCCCTCTTAGATTCCATATACCATCACACTGTGATCCTGCAGAAATAACTGGAAGTGGAAATAAAACATACTGTAGGGATATTTTCTCTTGTAGGAAGTTAATTTCAGTCTGCATCCAATTGAACTTCAGATTGTTTCGATTCTAAACATATACCCAGTGTCTGAAATATGGATATGTAGTGAGCTGATCATGACCATCTGGTCATACCACATTTAATAATTTGAGGTCATCCTGTGCCTTCCCAAGTTGAGGACGTGTCCGGACATCTGGAGTTTATTATGGCAGGAAACAAAGCTGCTGGCAAAGTACAAAGCACTCAATACTGAGAAAGTTGCAGAGCCAACAATAGCATCTCACGGAATAACAATCCAAACAAGCCAGACTCCTCTGGAGCCCCAGACGCTCTTGTTACTTGCAGCACTCACTTTGAAGCTCTTCAGTAACTTCCAGTAAGAGCAGTACATCTTTCCGCAGATTTTTTGGAGTCTTCTGCGAGTGATGTATATCCGGCTGCTTCACCTAGCAACTCTGCTCCTCCTGGCGTCAAACTCAAGCCATGCTCAGAGGATAACCTCGGATTTAGCCATGATGCAGTACTTCCAGGCCAGGCTGATCCAGCTGGAGGTGAGTGTTCTCATGCACAGGGCTCCACAATGAAATGCCTTCTCCATCCTCCTCGCAAGATTCCACCCACTGCACAGAACAAAACACACACATCAAATACATCTCCTTAATGACACTGATGTGTTATTTGCAATGTAACCACATGTAAGGTCTCTATTGCTAGCTGTATTTATTCCTCTACCACTGTTTGTCCAGGAGCGCCTGATCAAATGTGACCAGAACATACAGGTGTATGGGCAGAAGATATATGACTTGACCAATGAGATGCATGGCCAGGTGAACCGCATAAGAGCCCATAAGTCTGAGGTGAGGGTGCAGGTGGAGAATGTGGCGTTGCGGGTAGGCCGCCTGGAGAGGGACATGGAGTACGTGCAGACCAGGATCCCTAACGAGCCTCAGGTGGACATGGAGGAGGCTCTGCTGGATCAGCAGCTCAAAGAGGCCCGGAAGCTGAGGGAAAAGGCTAAAGTCAACATTGGGACAGGTACCTACAGTAGTTCACTGCGCACACACAAAGAAAATACACACACATATACACAGAGAGAGAGAGAGAGAGAGAGAGAGGGAGATAGATAGATAGATAGATAGATAGATAGATAGATAGATAGATAGATACTTTATTCATCCCGAGGGCCATTTTAGATTTGAATTTTAGAGAGACAGGGAGAGAGAGAGAGAGAGAGAGAGAGAGAGAGAGAGAGAGAGAGAGAGAAAGACAGATATTTGTTTGTTTGACCACTGGTCCTTTTGGGAAAATCATTACCATTATTTTTTTTACTGTTTTGCATGCTTTCCATGCATGTAACTAATATAATATGTTGGCCTCAAAATATGCCATTGCAGATTGTGGCACAGTTCTTACAGGTGTCAAGTCCATGAAGACTGTGAAGAAAACGGGCGATGTCTATGGGGCCTGGTTGAGGGACCTAACTGAAGGCTCAGCAAAAGTCTACTACTTTGATGGCACAAAAAATGACACCATGCTTGAGTATACCTCTGTGAAGACCTTCCGTGAGAGCAATTCCAACCAGAATGCAAACACCATCAAACTCCCTTTCCCATGGCAGGGGACTGGCCATATAGTCTACGATGGCTTTGTGTACTACCACCAAGCAGACACGACTAACAGGATTGTCAAGGTCCATCTCCTCAACCGCACAGTGAGTGACAGCATTCTGCTGCCGGGGGTTGGTCACCTTCCTGCCTATGCACTCTCCCCGCACACGTTCGTACACCTGGTAGTGGATGAGATAGGGCTTTGGAGTATTTACGCCGACCCTGATCTTGGAGGAAACTTGGTGATCACAAAACTGGATCTGGGCACCATGCACGTGGAGCACTCCTGGGACACCCCCTGTAAGAGTCAGGATGCTGAGGCCGCGTTCCTGATCTGTGGGACCATGTATGTGGTGTACAACACCCGTCACGGTGGACGTTCCAGCATACGCTGTCTGCACGACATCCACGACACCATCCTTAATGCAGAGTCCCCTCTGCTGTTCTTTCCCAAGGGTTACACCAGCCATGCCAGCATGCAGTATTACCCCAAAGACAAGCAGCTCTTCAGCTGGGATGACGGCTACCAAACCATTTACAAACTAGATGTGAAGAAAAAAAATATGGCTATATAAAATTGAAGTGATTAGTTGAGTAAACCTGATATTTAGAATTGCATGTTGTATATTCCACACAGTACAACCCCAAGATAATCAAAATAACTAGTGTAGTAAGCAGTCAAATCATTAACTTTAAGCATGCTTTGAATGTGAGATATTATTTAATACAGACATTGCTGTATTACTCAATTGTATGGATATTAAAGTATTTGTTTCAATGGACAGTGGATTGATGGACAGTTTATGAAAAGGCAGATGCTGTTTATGTTCAACAGTTGTTACAGATCCCTTGATCAATAAAAAGTTAGTTCTACTCATACAATGAGCAGTGAGCAAGTATTTTTTATTTTCAAGCGTTACCTTGGTTTTGAAGACACTTATATTGCACACACATATTTCTTATCAAAAAGCTCACTATGCCACTGTGATGAAGTGATGGTGAGAATGGAGACAGAATAGTGTCATCCCACTTCGTCTTACCACCAGATGTCAGTGTTGCCCTTCATTCTCCTACTTGTTTAGTATAGCTTTGTATAGTCTGTAGTTTGAGAGTGTTACAATATTATAGCAGACAGTACATTTGAAAATAACTGGAAATAATGTTGGCTACAAAAATAATATCATAAATGGACGATGCAGATGCAGTAAAATGGCTTCGTCCAACTTAATGTATTCTGTATGGAATATATCCAAGGCTGTAAAAAATACTAGGCTATATGATAGGCTATCCGATTAGTGGGTAGCCTAGAAGTTACGTTGAGGTGAGGTGAATGTTTTAGTGAAAAGGAGAGGAGAGTTCAAATTGGGTACCCAGAAAAAAACAAACAACTTCACGAGAGCACTGGTCGTGGCCCGCCCCTAAAATCACATGACAGGTGATAGGATGGAGGAGGACGCTCGGATGAACTTACGGCGCTCTCACCCGAGAGTTTCACAGGGGAGATGATGCTCCGCGCGAAATGAAAACGAGTGCCAATTTGGTAAAACCAACATTAATTGATTGATTAAATGAATTGACTTTATATGACGCCTGGAAACTAACGTGTAGGATTGGTATTTATTTTGGCTTTAATCTCGCGCTCAGGTGAGTCGCCAGACTTATGTATTGCAATCAACAGCACTATCTATCTATCCCTAGTAAAAGTAGTCTGCTATGCTGATGTTTTATTTTTGTTCTTTCTTTCACAGCGAACTTCTACAATTGAGATGACTACTTGAGAAGTAAAGTTGAATGACTTGCTGCCTGGCCAGGGAAGTGCTGTACAGTGGGCTTGAACATTACTCAGCGCTTTGGTTATATCACAGAGAACAGCAGGAAAGAAAGAAAGGTCACTCTGCCGGTTTGTTGTCAAATTGCATTTTGCCGATTTGCTTTGGATTTGCGTGGCAAACAGTGGATCAGTGAATCAAGTGGATCAGCCGCCATACAGGTCTGTAAACTCTTCTCTTTTGACAATTTGGACCACCATTTGATAATCATTGGTTTATTCTGAAGGGGATATATGATTGTAGTATTTCAGGTTGATGGCGGTGTACAATTTGCTAACGGATTAACAGAGTGACCAGATATGTGCGTGTAGTTTTAGAGGTTTAATTCCAGCTTCCGTCACCTGGGACCGTAGCCTAAACTCGAAATTGTCAATGACGCTTCATCACAGTGCTCTCTCATAGTAGCACATGGTGAATAATTAGTGGATGTCTTGCGATTTTCTCCTGCGTCTATGCTCCTAATATTCCTATCATCTGTCTGTGTCATATGAGTTGGTTTTGGAATTGCTTACTGCAATCTTCCCACTCCCCACAAGACAAGGACCTGATCTTGTTTGAGGACTGTTGGAAAAAGCTGTTATTTGTACAGTTTTGTGTCAATTGTGAACACCTTCAGCATGTGAGACAAAAGAACCGTATGCCATACTTACTGCATGAAGTCTTGATGCTGCTACTTGTGAGTGTTCACTTGGGGTGTGAAGTGATTTTGGATTATGAAATGAGCCGGGCAGATTTAGGGATTATACCCCAGATGATCAAAGTAGATTTTTCGACATTAATGGGGAAATAATTGTGTGTGTGTGTGTGTGTGTGTGTTTGTGTGTGTGTGTGTGTGTGTGCGTGCGTGTGTGTGTGTGTGTGTGTGTCTGTGTGTGTAGGGGTATGTGGTTGTGTGTGGAGAAGCGAGCACATGGTTAATTACCCTGTCAAATACCTCATACAGATAACTGCCTCTCATTCAGGAGATAATCCTCATTCAGATGTGATGAGCTGGATTTATTCTTGACAAGGCCACCACAATCCCTCATCCCTGAAATTATTTACAACTTTGCTTGCATCCAGTAACAGTTGCTTGACTGAGAGCTTTCACAGAATCACCCTCCAGATAGTGACCTGAGCATGCAGTCCCAGACCTTCCCTTGCACTGCATATTTTGAAATAATTGCGACAGATATGAATAGAATCTCTCTCTGCTATTCATTCAAGAGAATGTGCTAAATTTCCATCGGCGTGTCGCTCTTCCCAGTGAGGCGAAGAGGGATAGGTAGGATAGAAACCAACACATAGGCGCCATGGCGCACCAGAGGAAATTTTACTTGGTAATGACTGCAAGGGGCTGTCAGGCTCTTACTCTGAAGATCATGTGCTCGCACAAATGGATAAAGCCTTTTATTTGTGCCCAGCGTGGCTCTGTTCTCACTGCAGCTCGCCTGAACTCCTGGGAAACAGTGTGCAATTGTATGGCTAGAGATGACATCCCGGCCCAGGAGTGGAGCCAACGTTATGAACAGATCTTGTGATTGTTTGCCCATGTCAACCCAAGTTGGATTAAAACTTAACCCTACTCCTGTCTCCTGCTGACATGTGGAGACATTTATTTTGTCCTCACAAGCATCATCATGGCGTTATAGTGTCTCATGATTGCAATTGTATTCTTATTAGTGTCACATTCACAAATGTAATCACATTATTCATCCACTGAACTTCCTCTGAAATGGCAAGCCATAAATGCTAGGCTCTGACAACTGATATCCTCCACATCAGCATTTGAATTTACATATCTCCCCGACTCTCAGGCCAATTGTTTTTTTTTTTTTAAAAGGAAACTTTAAGTTTTTTTTTTTCCTGGTCACTCAGCTAGAAGCTAAATGGAAAGGACGATGTGAACATTGTTTTAATGTGCTTCAGTAAGATGATCATCCCCTGTCAGAGCTAATCGAGTACAGGCCCTTGGATGCATGAAGGGCGTGGGCTGTGCGTACAAACAAGCAAACCACTCTGGGAAAATAGGCAACAGGAACGGTGCTTTCTCAGCCGTTCATTGTTCAGGGCTTGCCTGTGGCCTTCTCCGTTGGGCAGGCAGGTTTCCATGAAGGTAAGAGAAACTTGATAGACCAGTTGTGCAGGGGCAATGCACATGTTGTTTTGGCACTCACTCTTAATGACACCTAACTCAGGGCAATACATTTCAGCTTTATATGTAATTAAGTATCACAGAGTAAAAGTGTGTGTATGTGTGTGTGTGTGTGTGTGTGTGTTGGGGGTGTGTGGGGGTGGGGGGTCCATATGAAAAATTTTGGAACAGAGCTTTGGAACACCTGAAAAAGCACAGAGACCAGCTGTATTGACTGGTTGTATCCAAAAATATTTAGAGGTGTTGAGCCCTTTCATCTTAAATGGCTAACAGTGTTTTGAAGCACAATGCTTTCTCCCTGTGAAAATTAACTCTGCCTCACCTGGTGACTGGTGTATGGTGTTGCCAATATCATACGATTTACAAATTGAAATATGCAGGAGTAAGAAAAAAGTAACTTTTTGCTTGTAACGTAAATTTCTTTACAGTTCGCCTATAATCAGTGACCACTCTTTCAATATTTATTGGCAATTAGGATACCTGTCAAATAACCTGACCCTAACCATAACCAGTAACACTGACCACAATCTGATCTTACCCCAGATGATCACTATACTGTACATAGAAAACATATAACCTATGTTATAGGCACTGCTAAGTAGCACCTAATTAGCACCATAAACTGTATATGTTTATTCTAATGGATAACTGTGTAAAAAAGCAGGCTATCAAGACATTGGAAGCAGCCAAACAGTACAGTATGACACAGTAAACAACCTGTGTAGAGGTCTATTTGTGTTCTGTGGACACACAAGGCCCAATCATTGTCAAAAGTATAACATGCAAATATTTGGAAAGTAAATACAGACAGAATGGATGGTGTCTTTCACACGTAGCTCCGAAACCACAGTGTGCAGCTAGCCAAGTGAATCAAGTGAAAATGGCCAATGGCACATTATGCAAACCAATGGCATGAGAGCTGCACTATGATAAAAACAGAGATGTTGTCAGCCCCTGCTAGCCATGGGAGCCACAGAGAGGGAAGTGCTGATCTTCCTGCTCCTTGACTGACCTCTTGGCATTTCCATAGGAGTGGGTGCCACACATGGGCTTACCTGCTGCAGAATGACATTTTCTGCTATCTGTGGCATCATGGCTTACCAGTCACGCTGGCCCAAGTGACAGGACTTTGATTGGCATGGGCCAGAGCTCCTCTAGTGCACTGGACATCAACTGAGTCAATCCCAATTCCACATGACAGAAATACCAAACTATGGAACCAACCTGCCTATGAATATATATATATACTGTACAGTAATCAACATGCTCACACACACACATCCAGAAAGTAACCTGAATGCCTTTTAGTGTTTGCCCAGTACCATGTATAGAAGCTGGCTCTAGTGGGTGGAAACCAGTGTGAAGGTTTTGGCAGTGGATTCCATCTGGCTTGTCAGTGAGGGGATCTGAATTCATGTCACCGGCGAAGTCATGAGGCACAAATTGCATTCTGCGACTGTAACGTGATCCCTTTGTCATTTGAGCTGAGCTCGTCTCGGGTGAGCTGCTTTGTATGTAGGTTACGATTTTGATACGCCGATGAAAACATGTCTCTGCCCCAGCCCCGTACAGAGACGCGGCCAGGTGACAGTCTCTTGGTAAGGCCTTGCTGCTGTCTCTTGGCTTTCATGTGGTCTGCCAGCCCAGCGATGCTGCTCAGAGTGCAGCGGTACCACCAGCTCCATCTCTTTCACCATCACTCCCATTTTTTCTGGCCAGAACCACAACAATGAGGGCTTGTGCTGCTTGACCACTCATGGCCTCTGAGCTACTAAGGCCTGACCTCACACAGAACACTTCACCTGCTCTTCCCATGCAGGACCCTCTTTCATTTTAAACTCTTGAGGAAAGAAGTTCTGTACTTTGACAGGTAGTGCAGACATCTGCAGTATCCTGTCAACCACAACGTGAACGTGTCCGAGCAGTAGAATGTTCTAGAGTTGGGGCGTGATTTGATGTGGCTGGCTGTCCCTCCCTTTGATGTTGCCACATTAAGCCGTGTTGACACGCTGGCTTTATTGGTCTGCCACCTAATGCTTACTCTGCTTTTCTTCCCTGCTGATGTTATGCTGCAGGCGTAGCTCATATAAACATGCACACATAAAAATGTTTTTCATGAACATGTCTGTACAATAAACAAAACACAAAAAATGCTAATAAGCACCTTCAGTCACTAGCCAAATGTTTAAACATAGACTTTATGACCTGTATGTAAAACATAATTACACACAACATGCTTTTCCAACTGCAATCTAAACGCTTTTAGTTCCATGTCCAAACATAAACTCCTAAAAAATGGACATGTTCTGTCTATAGACGTCCTCTTATATTTGTGATAAATACAACTTGGCTTGGCTTGGTTTGGGTGTTCAAAACCCCCGAGTAGTATCCATGTTGTTGTATGTTTGTGTTTTAGTGTGTATAGAGCCCTGGTCATGGCTGGCTGTGCATGATTGAGGCCATTGAGTGTCAGGGCTTCGTAAGAGCCACTGCCACAGCGATTAGGTCAGGCTCGACTGATGTTGACATTTTGGAGGGAGAATGATGCCCCGCCAGTGAGGTGAAGGCCTCACAAAATATTTTCCAAAGAAAAACAAATTTGATTCTGAGTAACTGTGGGACATTCACACAGTGAAAACAGACGAAGTTGTCAGTTGATATCTGTGTTGATTTGTTTTGTAATGATTATCGCGCTGTCTGGACAGCTCCTAACTCAGGTAAACTATCAGATTCACAGACAGATTCACAGCATAGCTATGTGCCACTGGTGCTTCCCATGGTCTGATCTTCTGAACTGACTACTAATCAATAACGCTGTAGTAAAGGGAACCAACAGCCGGCACAGTGCTCCATTATCCATGGCGGTCTACTCACTGTAGTTAATGAATGCCTTAATGAAAGTGTCCCTGTATGTGTAAAGGGTAGAAAGGATGGGAAAGCCAAGGTCCTGGTAAATGCCAGCACCTCTGTTTGTTTCGGTTAGTTTCAGTAGCTTTTCCTGCTACGCTGGTTTGTATTCTCACGGGCCTGGAGTGGTCACTGGCACACTCCAGTGACCCGTTGCGGCTTGTGCAAACATCCTGGAGAAAATTAGGGAGAACGGCATACTTGCACCCTAATGTGTGTCAAGTCCACTTGACTGAAATGAGGATTCCTGCTGTGTGCCTGGAAACAAGGAAGGCACAGGATCCCTGGAGCCAGATTCCTGTCATCTAGAGTTGTTATGTGTATGTCCTTTGTTGGTCTTTTGTTATATTGGATGTACTACAGACACATTTAACTAAAAAAAAAAAAAACATTTGTTCCAAAAAATACAAGATCATTTTGTGAATGTCAACACACTGTGTGATATTTATAAAATTACATTGTCTGTTAACCTTTGTAGATGGATTATTTTGGGTTAATTAATATATGATGCTGTGTTTAATGACATTTATTATACAGATATAGTTGTATTTGGAGGTTTGTTGCTACTACAGGGATTTGTTCAATGCAGTTGTACAATGCAGGTGCATCAAGACCTAGAACTTGCCTAAGCTGCCTTTTGCACTGCGGAACCGTGTCTTTGAAATCACAGGTTGCGACAGTGCCTACACTGCAGAAAGCCGTCTATTGTTTGCTCTTCTCAATCGCTTGACTTGTCTGCTCTCTGTTAAAGAATTGGAACGTGCTGATAGCCGTAACCCGAGATGGCAGCTTTCGGCCATGAGTCCATATACACTTTTATGGGAAGGAGGTCTCTCGCCTTGTCACGCTGTGCAGTCTGCCCTGAGAACATACTCCTCATTGTAGTGAGCTGTTGTTTTAATTGAAAAAAAAACATCTCAGTCTTAAGGTCTAGAATGGTATTTGGAGAACATTTCTAAAATAGAAAGGATAGAATACATTTGTTTAAGTTCATTGTGAGGCCTCTCTCTTTCTCTCTCCCTGTCTTTCTCTCTCTCCTTTAGACCGATTCTTCACCACATATGTATTCAACAGTAGGAGCACTACATTTTTTTCATTGCCAAGGCATTATACGAGAAGGCCTTGCCACTGCATGGTTTACTATTTTCGTCTACTTTTAATACACCTCACCTATTGTGCCACATTAATATCTGCGGCGGAAAGTGAAAGCTTGTAAAATAATCTGGAATGCAGTGAAAAGAGCCGAGTAATGGAAATTCTCCAGCACTGCAGCAGATTATTCTTTGTGTGTGTGTGTGTGTGTATGTGTGTGTTTGCCCGTGTGTGTGTGTGTGTGTGTGTGCTCAGTAGGAAAGAAGAGGCCCCGTTTTAAGAATGGAGGCTTTTAAAGGGCCACACTGAGTATCCATTTCTGTTTTCATATCTGCCCACTCCCCCACAACACACACATACACACAGACACACACACACCACCAGCACCCCTCTTGTCGCAGAGACTTATCAGAGTTTGATGATATGCAGGGACCAGGATCCACAGAGAGCCGGCTCTCTCGCTAATGTGCTTAGAATAGTGGCCGGCATGTGACGTCCACGATGTCGCTAATCATTTTAGAGGTAGCGGTGCGGTGGAGGCGCTCGGTGACCCGCGACTGTCTGAAGCTGGGGTAGCAGGGAGACACACTCAAGGAAGTGAGGATGTGCGTGTGTGGGTGTGTGTGTGTGTGGGGGTGTGGGAGGGGCCGACTGAATGGAATATGTGCAGCTCTGACTGAGGAAACACACAGGCTCACAGGTAGATAGAGCATTTGAGGAACAGATACTGAGGCGCTTTACTCTGATACTGTGTGTTTTGAGATGTTGGTTCGAAGGAGATGTTGCAATAAGCTGCCTTGAGCTAGTAGACAAGCTTTTAAAACAGATTTGTATGAGTGCAATGAATGCCACATTTAAATCAGGTCATAAACTGCTGATATAGGCGGTAGCAGAAGGAATGTGCTTGTGCTAATGCTATTTTACTATCTGAATATTTGAGTTTATTGTCTGAGTTGCTTTCTGTCTACCACAAAAATGGACCCGGGTCTGATGTTTGACCAGTGTGGTGGAACCTCAAGGCCAAGTGAGTGGGCACGTGGTTTTGATGTGGTCTTTGAAGGGTACTTTTCAGAAGTCTTTTGTTCAATTTGCTGTACAGGCAGTCACTCTGGTTTGTTGCAAAGCTGCGGTCTCCTGCACCCTGAGAGCTGGACTCAGCAGAAATGTTGATTTTCGCAAGGAAATGTACTTTGGCCGCAGTCCGCTGGATTTTGGCCCGACATGTCAGCGGCTTATCCTGGGAGCAGCGCTCGCAGGTGTTGGACGTCTATGGGGGGTGCCTCGCTGGCTTAAAAATATGACTATCTGTGGACAACTTTTTTTTGCCCTCTCTCTCCTTTTGGAAGAACTGACATGTATATTTTTGTCATTATCATTTAAGTGAGATGGTCAAATGGCATGTTGTTTTCTCTTCTGTCAGCTCCTAGTGCCTTGCACTCTCTGAAGTATGCGATTAGCTGGGTGGTCAAAGTGGACACTGAAGTGCTTTTGTGTTGCTTTGGGCTTCAGTGTGGGAAGCACATATGCATATCTGCCTCTCATCCACTGTTATGATGTACAGGGTAGTGTTACTGGGTGTGACTGCAGCACTATTGAAACAGAAACCTTGTTGGTTTTGACGTGGCAACTTATCAAGTCTCATGGAAGACAGTCGTTCAACCCTTGGATGAGACATGAATGTAAATAAGGCACTTCTACGGTTCTACCCCACCAGAAATACCAAATGTGGTACCTATAGTAACATTTTGGTGAAAGGTATAGTGGAGTTTTATAAACCACACTGTGCATTAGTCATTTGAGTGCTAAGTTTTTATGTCACCATCATCATTTCCTGTTCTAGTATGTTGCAGAGGGGCAATAAAAGATCTCACACTGAATTAGTCATCCTGGTTCTTAATAAAACAAAACTGTGTGTATATAGATTGTGACAAGGGCTGTTAATGTCCTGATGACACACAGTAGAAAGCCTTAATTTGCTCTCTATTATCAGACTCCTAAGTACAAGGCTGGAGCCTTTGTCCAGGATGCCTTCGAATCCATGTCAGAGACAGCAACTCTCAATGGCCATGAATGGAGGCGTCAGGCTAGGCTGTGTCAAGCTAAATGTGGCAGGATAATTAAGAGCATTGAGGTCCCTACACCCTTTCAGTGCCTTGTCTGTACAGTTGCCTTCTGTGTCCCAGACCCCATCTTGTGTGCTGTCCTCATCAGGAAGAGTTAATGGTCACGCTGTCTATTCACACTCCAGCTGATATACTGCAATGTGCACTATGTCAATGTTACTTAAACTGTATCATATGACACCACAGCTAATATAAGAGCTGACATGCTATTACTGGCAAAATAAATTATATTTATTTTGTTCATCATGAATGTAGGGGTGGCGAAGATGTCATGTAATATGAAACAGCTAGCAAATATATCAGATACACCATCCCATTTCAGTCCAGTGATTTCCACCCCATCTCCCTTCCCAGCACCAAGGCTTGACCTCTTGTCATGACATAAGATTTTAACAGGGAGAACGCATGCTCCTGTTACCATCGCAGCATTTGGCCTGTCAAACTCTGATCCGGTCAGCCACGCTGTAGCACGGGATACAGACAGCTCATTCTATTTTTATGTGTTGGCCGTGTGTGCCACGAGGCAGGATGACAAAGGAATGAAACACTAGCTCTGAGGCCTAATTAATCTCAGACTCCTCTGTCATTCATGGCCTAGAGAGAGAGAGACGGAGGGAGGGAGAGAGAGACAGAGGGAGGGAGAGAGACCGAGGTATAGGGAGAGAGAGTGTGGGATGGAGGTCAACCTTGGGAAAATACCAACTAGGCCTACTGAACTGCCTGGGGCTTCCCTACTAGTGCTTCATCTACTGTACTTGGGGAATGTGCTGTCCCACTGCAGACACATCACTGAGGATGGCCTCATTCATAAAGCAGTGGCTTAAGTCTACTACATCTGGGTGTCTGCTCATCAGACTGACATAAAGGATAAGATTGATATGAATAGAGAAAATATCACACATACACATGCATGCATATCGACTGAAGATATTTAATCAATTCACTTAAAGTATTGTGGGTAGCTTGCAGCTTAGGGAACCTGCTTGTTAGGGAATCTTTTCTGAATTAATTTACAGTGCCTTAAAGGAACCGTATGTAAGAAATGTATTTCAATTCATCATAAAATGGCCCTGATAAGTCACTAGACATTAAGAAATCATGTTCATTTCAAATACTTATATCATTGACAACAGTAGTCCGGCCAGGATATTGTCATTTAAAAAGTGAAGTTGCAGCCCTCAAATGATGTTGATGTTGTGTTTTGTCATGTCATGTTGTGTTTTGGCCTGATGCGCCACCCTCCACCTATCTAGTAATCACGAAGTCAGTAGTGTTTCGGCATCCGGGTTGGCAACCTCGAGTCAGGGGGGAGGGGGAGGGGGAGGGGATACACCGCTCTACAGTCATTTGAAAGTGATTGCAGTACCAGTTTTGGCCACAATCTTACATATGGTTCCTTTAATGAATGTTTACAGGATTGCACAATGTCCATATACTCTGTGATTTCACTTTTGCATCCTTAAGGCTTTTTATGCTCTTGCTTTGCATTCTGTGGCCCGTTAAAAAGGCAACAAGTCGACAACAATCTCATAATAAACAAATAATGCAATGATTAATAGGCTGAAAAGGAATATTTGATAACCTCCAGAAACAACATAATGACTGGTCTAGAATGTTGTTGTTTTTTTGACAACATAATGAATGCTTAGCAGTAATATTAACAAGTTTGCCTGACTTGTGACAGCATCATGATCTTTGCTGTCCACTAAAGAAACTGCTGGAAAGACGCTCAAGAGCTGACTCACAACGCGCCCAATCACTATGCAAAGCAATCTCCCTATGTTGCTGCCAAGAACATTGTTTTCCTATTATAATCACAGGGCAGAAATGCAGAACAGCCTTGTGGTTGTCCATTGTAATTATATTTTAGTAATATAATGAGGGTAGAACTCAATTTTGTTTGTTTTCCTTGTCCTGACTCTATTCTGTTGTGTGTGTTTTCTTTTCATTTTTGCAGGACACAGTGCGGTCTTGCTGTGCATGCAGTTGAATTGTATCGTCATGGCATCGGATGCAAGCCATATGCTTGAGGCTGCCTTGGAGCAGATGGATGATATCATTGCAGGTGAGAGCTTACACTTCATCTGCATTTCTTACTTAGTAGTTAAAAAAGTAGAGTTTAATCATCTACAAAATATATTTAATTTTATTTTTAGTTAGATGACTAAATATAATGTCTAAAAAAAATTATGAGAATATGAAACAAAAAAAGTTACAAAATGCAGATAATAACTAAATAAAAACACAAGGTCTCTCACAATATTCTGCATGTGGTCACAGGAGGATTCTACGTGAACAGATCGATACAGTTCAGATACAGATAAAAAAAATAGTGGCTTCCTGTAATGGTTTCCACATGTGTGGACCTTGTTGAGGAGATTTGCATTTGCAAGATCTATAGGACAGGCATTTATTGTCGCCTTGTAGGTTGCTAGATTGGGAAGGAATCCTCTGATTGTGTCGGGGTTGAAAGGGGGGTGAGGGGTTCTTCATCTGCTCTGCTGCCCAATAGAGGATAAATGTTTAATGTACTGTAGGCAGTCAACAAATGAAGGCTTGTGGGATGGAGATGAAGATGTCATGTTGTTTCTTGGATGAATAAGAGATTGTACTAAGAAAGTGAATGTAGTGTTCCCAGACCACATACAGTGCACTGTGACCACAGAGTAAACAATGTCCAGAGTGCATAAAAAATGACCCATCCTGGATAATGCATAAAAGGATGATAGCTATTAAAGTTAGCATGACATCTTGTCATATAAGAAGGAATATCCTCCCTAGAACTGTATATTATCCCAGAGATGAAATGTGTTTGATATGTAGGACATGTTGCCTTACAAGAGAGCACTACATAGCAGCTGCATACAGTCACATATATACTGTAATTGTTCGCTGACCTAAAATAACTGACATTAACATTTCCATAAGCTTATGTATCCTCTAGCTATTCCTCAATGAAGTCACTGCCTGCATTTACCATTTATTTACCATGAGATAGGACAAACTGGGCCTGCAAATAGTCTCATAATACCTATTATTTATGGTAAACTGGCCATTGAGACCATTAAAATGAAACCATAAGGCAGAGCAGCAATATGGGTAGGTTGTTCTGGTTGTCTGGCACACGATGGCATAGGCCAGTTACAGTATACAACGTGTTGTGCAGTTTATTTATATTTAAATATAGCTGCAGAGTTTATGGAACATGGAGCTGAAAAGAAAGTATTTTTGTGTTTAAAGAAAGTGATGGGAATGTTTAAGGTGACCACAGGAATGCAGGGCTTTCTTCAGACTCAACTGACTGAAATGCAAAACTCCTTACAACCATCTCAGGAATTTGAAAGTGTGCCACCTACTGATTAGCAGTGGAACCTTATTTGGTCACTGTAATCTCGCCTATTTTACAGTAAGAGGGTAAAGTATAATACATTCAGATATCTAGACAATGGTTTGTCATGCAGCCTGGGTCATGTAACTTGTATACAGCCTAACCTTTGCCCTGATGTTTTGCAATCTTGCCTTGAAATTTTGTGAATCATACCTGACTCACTTTTCCCTATGAAATGACGTGTTTCGAAAGATCACAGAACACTGGGAAGCCACGGTGATTTTAGATTCATCAAATGAAATGACAGACAACACTTGATTTTTCACCCTGTAAAAACCATCAGCCAGAATTGGCTCCGATTCCGATTTTTAGGTGTTCACGTGACTCGCCTCAGAGGGGGGTCTGCTTTTGGACCATGTATGAAGGAAATGAAGAGCTTCCTGGCAGAACAAAAGGCACAACAAATCAGTGTCATCCCCCAGGATTCAGCTTCTCCCTGTCAAAGTACTCTCCGCACCGCGGTGTCTGTGAACACCCCAGCCGTATGTCCTCATCCAACCCCCGCACATCGCCGTCTGCCACAACACGTTGTGTTGAGAGCTCCAGCAGCCTGGCGCTTGTGTCCGATGGAACAGGCCTTCATCGTTGTGTGTGCGTGCACCGGTGGATCTCGTGGAGCTATGAGACCTCAGGTGTTTGAGGGCGAGTTTGTGATCAGGCTGACCGGTTTAGCCTCTCGGGTGAAGTTATGGCCTTCGACAGCAGGGGCTTTCTGTAGGGGTTGTCGGCAGCACAGAGAGAAGGTACAGCTTCCCACCATACTGTCAGCCTGTCCAAACTCCATAAGCCGCTTGGTGACCCTGGATGACCTGCTGTGTATGAAGATAGCAGAGAGAGAATAAATGGAACAGTTTGTGATGTCAGGGTTGCTCCTTCTGTTGCGGGATTCAGTCTGAGAGCACAAGTTGATCTGCAGTTACTAGTGTATCAGATTTATGTCTCTCCCTTCTCTTTGAATTCCATATATCTGTTCAATTTCAGTCTTGCACGTTTACTCTCTCCCTGGCTGTTACTGCAATCTGACAAACTAGCTGAAATTGTTGAATTTGGCTGTGCCTGAATTTGAATATTCGTTGTTAATTTAGTTCCAGTTCCATTTCCTCAAGGCAATAGCACTGTAAGTTATGATCCATTTGAATCCAAATGTTCCATTTGTATCCAAATGGGCCATATGTTTGATATTATCTTGCATTTTATCCAGACTGGAGGTTCAAACCAATTAGCATTATGTTCAAAAGTTAGAGTGAATAAACATTTCGCACAATATGCTAGCAATAATCACTAACCTTAAATCAGAAACAAAAGCATATGGAGGTCCTAATCACCATGATGATGGCTGACAGGCCGTCTCCTCTTTGCTTGTATTAATGTTGGACGCGGCCATTGGAATCATGTCATCATATGCATTCTACGCCACGTGATGGCATCTTAATTGCCTGCAGATGTCCTTGAATCCCTAACTCTCCTCATGGGCCAGATGGAGTTATTGGAGCAGATTTGCGAGAATGCTGTACTTTGTAGTCAGTGACACGTGGACAAAGGGTGATTGCCTTAGTTTGTGGGACTGTACATTAGAATATTGTTGTCTTTTCCACCATCATGAAGGGGACTGTTGTTGTGCATGGGTTGTTGCACTTTCGAATTTATATAAAGTGTTGATGTTAATCACACGGATGCAAATGGAAATGCTTCTGTTAAAGATAATTTTCTTGTTTGTTTGTTTGTTCATTCATTGATTTCTTTACACAGGATGACTTAATTTATAAATAGTAGCTCTTCCTCTTGGGAGTCCTAGGTGATGGTGATGATGGTGGTGATGATGGTGATGATGATGATAATGGTGATGATGATGATAATGGTGATGATGAGAGGGAAGAGGATGATGGTGGTGATGATGATTGTCATGATGATTTTAGGGATGAACAATGGCAATGGATTCTCACCTCCATCTCTGCGTCTTCCCTTCTGGGACAATCAAGTTCATCTAATCTAATCTAATCTAATCATCCCCGCATGCCTAGGCTCTAAGGCTGTCGCAGAGCTGAGTAACGGCCTGTATGACCTGGGATCGCCAGTCAGCTCGGCTCCCCTGCAGGTGCTGCAGCTGGCTGAAGACCTGAGGCTGGCCCTGGAGCTGCAGGCCTGTGACGGGGAGAGGGAGACGCTGCGCTCACAGCTGCCCTGCGCCACAGCACACCTCCTCATCGACTGGCTACAGAAAGGCTCGGTGAGTGACCTCAGCACACAAGACACAAGGCTGCGAAGCGCATCTCCGCTCTGTCTGCCTGTTTATTTGGCTGGACGTCTTTCTCTCCCCCCCCCCCCCCCCTCTCTCTCTCTCTCTCTCTTTCTCTTCCTCACAGACACTTGTCTCAGACATATAATTTTATTACATAACCATATTTGCTTCAGTATTACTGTATTTGATATATTGATACATTTTATGGCTTGTATTATAATACTTTGGCTAGTCCTTGACAGGTAGATAAAACAACCCCTTCATTCTTCATTTTTCAACCCAGTCTTTAAACCCCAGAATGCCTTGTAGATTAGACCATTTTGGCTGGTTTGCTGAATGCCTGGATATCATAACTCAGAAGAGCCATTAGCCAGCTGTGCAGGCCTCTTCCAGTTCCAGCAGACATCCAACTATTTGTGGAGCATGCAGATCTGCTAGTTCAATGGCCGCTCTTATTTTTGGCTCTCTCTCCCTCCTTCTCTCTCTCTCTCTCTCTCTCTCTCTCTCTCTCTCCGGCTCGACTGTTTAGCAGCACTAAGTGTGTTCCTCTGAGACTCTGATAGGGTTGTGCTGAATTTCCTGCCTTACTCCCCCTCTATATTTCTCTCTATTTCTCTCTCTTCACTCTTTCTCTTTTGGCTACGAAGCACCGACATCTTTCCTTCTATTCCATTCCTCCTCTCTCATTTGCTCCTTCTTTCCCTCCAGTCATCTCTTTCTCTCTCTCGGTCTCTCTCTTTCTCTCTCTCTTTCACACTGTCCTTCCTTCTGTCCTCTCTCTGGTCTCTGCTCAACCTCTGTGGAGATCTCGCCAGGTCTCGAGGGTAAGTTTCAGCTCACATGGTTGTTGGCTTCGTGATTTCAGCTTTGCGAGTTCAACTCCAGTTAGCCTTTAGGTGACACCTGGAGATAAATCTTTCTTTTTTCTTCATTTTTTTCTTTTATTTCTTTTATTTATTTATTTTCTCCAGATGAAGGTTGCGCTTGTTTACCTCATGCCGATTTTGTGCTGTTAATTTCACTTGAAAAGAAAGACAAAATTGGATTTGGCTTGTGTAATTGGCATGGCTTTGCTCATTTTTCTTTTTTGTTTTGAAGTTGAGTTACGTTCAACCTAAAATGTCTGCACATGACTCCACTTCAACATGCTTGTTTACTTTTAGATAGTTTGTTTATCAGTGAGACCCAGTGGAAGGATAGGCCATAGATGTAAACAAACCTGTTCACCGTGGTGCAGCCATGGACAGTGACTTGTGGGAGGGTCCTGTCACTGTCCATTTCTGAGAGCTGACACTCACAGTGTACAGCAGGGGTCTCACTGCGCTGTAGTTTCTCTATCTCTCTCCCTTTCTCTCTTGCCCCCTCAGAAATAACCCCTTTTCCCACCCACCGCCACACACACACACACACACACACACACACACACACACACACACACACGCCCACACGCCCACACGCCCACTCACTCTCACACACACGCACACACACACACACATACACGAAGCCCAGTGCAAGATCAAACGCACGCTCTCTTGCATTACTGATCCATAGAGATTGCTGCGCCCAACCCATAGGAAATGGGAGCCAACTCACTGATGGGGCCAGGAGGAAAGGGAACCTGGCATCAACCCCCATCTCTCTCTCACACTCCCTCCCTCTCCTTCTCTCTCTACACCACCCCCCTCTTCTCTCTCTTCACCCCTCTCTCTCTCTCTCATGTTTTGCTGAGAGCATTGCCTTGTGTTTATTTTCCAACAGCAGTTGTGTCTTGTGATCTGGCGGACTACAGGCAGACCCTGTGAATGATGGAGGTGGTGGAGCTGAGATAAGATCGCTGGCTTGGCTGATCAGATTAGCAAGGCTGTGTTCAAGGCAGCAAAGGGGCTCTTTCAGTGTCCCAGTGGGCTGTGCTTTTCAAAGCTATATTGTGTGTGTGTGTGTGTGTGTGTGTGTGTGTGTGTGTGTGTGTGTGTGTGCTAGTGTGTGAGCGCGAGCGTGTGTGGGTTGTTGGGTGTGTGTGAGCTTGTGTGTGTGTGTGTGTGTGTGTGTGTGTGCAAGTGTTTGTGTGTTTAAAGGAGGTCTCCTGGTACTTGTCTAGGAGCAGCTGTTAGGATCAGAGGCCTGGCCAGGTGCATGTCTGAATCAGAGGTCCCACTAGAGCCACGGCCAGGCTCCACACTAATACTCCATCAGTGATGGATGGCTCAACTCTAATTTATATCCAAAGTGTGTTCATTCTGCTTTGCATCATTTGCATTGCACTTGCTCTTGTTTTGCATCATTTTAGTAGTTTAGTCTCTATGACTGACTCAACAAGTCGTTGAGGAATGTGTCCTCCTCTTGTGTCCATAAAAGGACATGCATGATGGTTTGAGTGGTCCCGACTCCACAGAATTCCACCCACAGCCGCTGTGCACCGTGCTCCATCTCGGGTGACCCAAACAGGAAATGCCCCAAAGCCCGAGAACGTGAGAAAGGAGTGGTGTTCTCCCGGGGTGTTGAGACAGAAATATCCTCCAGGCTTTTTTTTTTTCGTTTTCTGTTTTAGTGTTTTGGGTGGCTGCTGATGTACCTGACCATCTCACTGCTTCTCTCTCCCTCTCACTTCACACACGGATGTCTCCTGAGAGGCCGTAAAACACACAGCTCCACTGATGGAGCTTTTCACACGTTCATCCTAAAGGAAGGCTATTAACATAATGGCGGCGAGGAGGTTGGTTGCGCCAGTGCGTGCTTCCAGGCTAGTCACAGCACGCTTCCTCTGTCCACTGCGCCGGCCAGTCTCTGGGTTTATGTGCTGGGCCTGGCCAGCTTTTACACAGAACAGACAGAGGGAGGAGACTGGCCAGGAGGCGCTCCCTTTGGAGTCTGTTAGAGGGGCCGAAGAAGTGGCCTATCCGCAGGAAATGAGGTCTTCACCTAATGAGTCTCTAGCCAGAGTGAAAGCAGATAGGAGTGTCTATACCGATAGAGAGAGATAGAGAGAGAGAGAGAGAGACAAAGAGAGGGACTTCAAAGAGAGAAAGACAGGAAAAGAGGAGGCGGAGAGAGAGAGAGAGCAAAAGGGAGAGAGAGTGAGCATGTGTGTTGTGCATGTGTGCTGTTTCAAAAGTCATTGGCCTTGAGTCCCTCCACAACAAGAGGATGACTGTTTCAGTTCAGACTTGCATTGTGACTTTAACTTGCTGTAATTAGAGCAACTCCTCCAGACCAGAGTAAGGAGAGAGAGAGAGAGAGAGAGAACAGACTGGACACGGCTGGCATGGTTTTGTGTTGCGTCTGACTCGTGAGGGGAGCCTGTTGCAGAGCTTTGTGCTGTGGCCTGGGGGGGAGCAGCAGATGCGTTTTGGGCAACAGGAGGAGGAGGAGGAGAAGGTGACGGCGGGGGTTTGGTTGGACAAGCTGATCCAGGCGGCTGGCCTCAGTTTCAGTGGCTGGGCTTGCACAGTTGCCTCTTCACGTCAGGAGCACAAGGAGAAAAAGAGTGAGAGACAGAGAGAGAGAGAGAAAGAGAGGGAGAGAGTGAGAGAGAGAGAGGAGGGAGGGAGGAACAGAGAGAGACAGAGAGAGAGAGAGCACAAGAGCAGGCCATATGAGCAGGGAATCAAAACCACAGGGAAGTAAGTGAGCAGCAGTTTGAGAGGCGGCCTCTCTGCCCCCCAGTCTCCAGGGAAGCTGCACACTCTGGGGACGGCTCAGGCAGCGATGGGCCTTCAGCATGGAGGGCGAGATTGATATTTACAAGCACTTCACTTGGCTGAAGAAGGTAAGCCGAGCCCACCGCTAACGTGCCTCTCTCTTTAGGTTGTGAATTCTTTCCATTGCAGCATTTGTTATGGGCAGGGATTCCTCCCATTCATTTTCTCCAAGAGGAGGAAATTGTGCACTGTTTTTGTTGGTGTCCTCTGTGAAAACATGTCTTTCAAGGGCCAGTTGTGCTTGTCATGTTGGTTATTGCATGTCATGTTGGTGTTTATGAGTGATTTTGAAGTTGGCGCTGTAAACATGTTGACTGATAGCAAGCACCGCGACATGCTAATTATAGCTATTGAAGGTGTGCTTTTTTGCGATCTTGTGATCACAGCAGAACAAAAGGCTGTTTCATCTGGCTCTGTCAAAGAGGGAAACAGCTGTTTTGAGGCTTACCACAGAGAGTCTAAAAGTTTTCAGTGTAAGCTAAAACTCTGCTGTGTCCCCTCTCTATGGACGAAAGCTTGTGATGCACAAGGCAAGTTTTTGAGCAGTGTTGCCGGGCAATGTTGTTGTTGTTTGGGCACATTCCCATTGCTATTGGACATCATTTCTTGAGTACTTCAGTCATCACTAGGCAAATGATCATAATCATCCAATCAGAACACATGAAACTGGTTATGTGGTTGCCAAGCAACATTGCTCTAAAATGTCCCCCATGTATCATCCCCCTAAAAACTTTTAAGTTAAAGCCTGCTAAAAGACTCCAAGTGTTTGTATATGGGTAACAGCTGTTTAAAACGCCTTTTCATGGATGTTGTGATTTACTGTCTTTTGTGTGTGTCGGTGAGGTAACCAGGATATTGTGTCAGGCATGTGGAGCATGTTACACAGACACACCCCTGCACCTAAACTGAAGAAAAGCACAAGTTGACTTGTTGTACTTATGTTGTACTCATGGAGAACCACTCATAGAGCATACTAACTTAATGCATCAGCATGCAGCTAACAGTCATGCAGTGACGGAAATCTGTGTAAAGAGGACCATATGATCACTTCATTAGCTTGGGAGGGGCTGCTATTTGTCTGTTTCATTGGCTACGGGACATTCTTAGACAATGTAATAAGAATCATGTCACTGGTTCCATTCGGAGCCTACGCCTTTAAGGGCCGTGCAAACAAGCTCTTGGCTCATGGAAAAAAGGGGGGAATTCCAGCATTTGGTTGTCCTGACTGAAAGGGGGCCTCTATCATGGGTGTCTCCTAATAAATTGTGTTAGTGAGCTTTATCTCTTTGCACAAGACAATGAGTCGTGTACTGCTTCAGCAGGCAGGCCCTGTTGCTCTTGGTCCTGTTAAGGGCTTGTACAGAGACAGCAGGATATGCTCGTTTGGGTTGTTTTGACTGCCTGACAATAACCAGTGATGGATTTTGGGTTTCCGTAAGTTTTGTTTACAGTTGTTAATGAACACACTGGCAATACGGCGTGGCTTGCTTCCCATCTTGTAAGTCTGGATATATACATTGCGGTGAACTTACTCCAGACTTACTAACTACAACTCCTAGGCTGAAACAAAATGCACTTACATAACTGGCTGAGACCCCTGTGTGTCAAGGTTCATTGGCGAAGAATCAGGCACATGATGTTGATGTAAACTGAAGTGCGGTGCATAAGCTCCCTGGCTCACCATGCAAGAGGAATTACAAATGTGCCCTTAAGCTGCGTTCTCAGACATGAATTAAAAGTTCCTGTATTGAAAGCAGAATGTGGTTGACGATGAGGCCTAATCCTTGTCTGAGGGTCTGGACCTTCGATTAATGCCTTGGAATGAAAAATATTTTAACTTGTTGGCGTAGGTCTATCTTTGTCTTCTGTGTCATAGGCCATTGTTATTCTTGACCTTGAAATCTGTTCATTGTCACTGCTTTTCATTTAGCACTGTGCATTCTATGGATTGCTAACAATCTACATAAATGCCATAGCAGAAGCCTCAGTCGATAATGGCCCTGGAGGAAAACTGGAATAGACTTCACCTTCCCTGCCTGATCTCTCAATCATCTCTCTCCTCATGCTGGTGTTCACCTCAACACTGAGTTTAAATACCCCCCCCCCCCCCCCCCAGTCTGCACTAAGCTAGTAAATGCCCCCTGGCTTTGATGAGGAACCTGCTCTTAAAGGGGTTTTAGCACAGCGGGGCAGCTGTACAAGCCCTGCTGAGTGGCCCTGGTTCTGGTAAAGACTCCAGCGGACAGCTTTACTATTATGGTCACAAGGGAGGTGATGACCCTCAGCATAGCAGAGATATAAGTAGAGGAAGAAGAAAGGACCAGAAGATTTTGTCTAGCTGTACAGTGGAATAAACCTCCCTCCACCTACCTCCCTAACACACACACACACACACACACACACACACACACACACACACACACACACACACACACACACACACACACACACACACACACACACATAAACACACTCAGCAAAGTGACATTTGTCATTAGAGAGGTGCCACGACAATCTCTCTGACAGGGTTTTATTTTGCTGATGCCACCAGCCAGAAGCCTAGCTGAAAGCAAAAGCTGTTTTGCACAGCTTTGAAAATATGGTGTTGTTCAATTAGGTTTTGCTTTCGTAGGCCTTAAGCACTCTTGTCATCGGTTTGTGCATTTTTGTATGCTGTGGTTTTACAGTAACAAGGGGATTTGACCAGGGCTTCAAATAAAAATATTGCTGGGGAGGTTGGATTCCTTGAGTCAGAGATTTACTTGAGTCGTTGAGGTCATAGGTTCCACACTGTTATCATCAAATCTTGAAGAGTGATAAAAAGATTCTGTGTTAAATGTGCCCTGATTAATACATGTTTTGTGATATTTTGTGAGTGCTTCATTACCCATATTGCAGTAACCTCACCTCGACCCTTGCTCTCAGAGTATTGTTTGTAAATTAATTAGCATGTGTTCGTTGGAAGATTCAGTGTTTTGGTGCCAACAGAGTTGTTTTGTCTCCTTGTCTTTTCTCACGTTTACCCCAGAGAGCTGTTTAAGAGCCTTACAACATCTCCTTTGTTTGACTATATTTAGTCATAGCCAATGAGCCATTGATTTCCCACAGAAGTGGTTGGACCTGTTGAGGTCACACATCCCTAATGTTTACACTCTCTTTTGCTCTCCCCCTCTCTATCCACCTATCTTTTCTCTCTCTGTCTCACTCTCTCCCTTTTCTGTGTCTTCAGATAAACCTCCAGTCACCCCCCAACAATGAAACCTGTCAAGAGCGGCTGGCACGCTTAGAAGGGGATAAACAGTCTTTGGTTCTTCAGGTAAGTCTGGCTTCCCCGTGCTCTGGCAATACAATGGCTGTGTTTCAGTGTGTGGAGGGTTCCCAGGTCACTGTGTGGTTGCCTTCAGAAAGCACCGGGCGGTGACAGTGGCAGGGTCATGCCAGGAGAGCGTGAACGAGACTCCAGGGAGAAGAGACATGTGACACCTCTGTTACACTCGCCAGCCGTATCCACTGGCTGCCAACAATAGGGCCACGGTCTTGTGGCACTGAGCTGTGGGAGAATATGTGAAGAGAGAGAGAGAAAGAGAGCGAGAGAGAGAGGGCGGGAAAGAGAAACCGAGGTGCAAAAGAAAAAGTGAGGGAAGGAAAGGGAGAGTGAGAGATGGGTTACAAATTGGTGTTAGTGCATTATGAAGATCCCTTCATAGAAACAGATGTGTGCAGGTTCTACCATTATAAAGGAAAGACAAGCCCCAACACTCCTGTAGAAAGCATGTGCAGTAACTCCAGGTGCATTCTTTAAGTGTGTTCTTTATAATGTGCTGAGTGAATGATTAACATCAGTGGAGAATCTCTGTTATTAAAAAT